>NC_086256.1:25829669-26122169 GCF_021018805.1 Prinia subflava
GGAATATGTTGAAAGGTGGTCACGCTCTGGATTAGTGCCTCTTAGGGGAGCATTGTTTTCAGAGCAAAGCTATCTCTGCCTCCCAGGTGGTTTTAAGCTCTTTTCTATCTGCTGTGTGCTGATGATGCCTCAAGAGGCTGCCTAGAACAGAGGCTGGACAGAGTTAAAGGAATAAAGTTGGCATTTATTAAAAAGGCCTTCACAGGATACACCTTTGGCAGTACAAGAGCCTGGCTGAGGCTACATTCAAGATGGATGATGGGTCATGAGTGTTCACACTTTTGTAAGTTTTGGTCCATTTTCATATTGGGGTTAATTGTCCAATTACAGCTTCAGGTTAGGAAGTCCCATCCTCCCAGATCACTCTCCTCAATTTGCTGTTGTTTATACTCTTTGAGCCTGAAGCTGTAACAGTGTCCTTGGTTCTAGGGCTGGAAAAGGATTGTTTTGTTTGACTAAACTGTGAGGAGAACTTGCAACCACGTTATATGGAGTTCAGAGTTACACACTAATACAGTACAGAATCTGAAAAATATGAAAGCTAAACCTTAAGGCATGACTGAGAGCAGATCATTGGCAGACAAACAATGCCTCATACAGGTGTGGAGGGTGGGCAATCCTGCAGCACCTATTGTTACTGACACTGGCATTTCTTGTGTTTCCCTTTCATATCTGCACATTGCACTGGATGTTCCCTAAAACAGAGGAATATGTGAGCATGCTGACGAGATACGCTGATATTTTTAGATTCACATTACCATCCGAGGAGTGATCTGCAGGGAAGGAAAATTCCACCATTTCTGGGAGGTAAAACTGTTTCTTTGGTCATAATTCACACCTTACTGTTGTTGGCTTGGCAGGGAAAGAAAGAATTTATGACCCTGCTCTCCCATGTGCACTCGCTCCCAAAGCAGTGTCAGCTCTGTTGTGGCCACGCTGCCAAATTTGTGAAACTAGAACGTCAGAAATCCATACACTTCTCTGACTTTTTATCCACCCTGACCCAGGGCTATGGGTTGCTCCATTGGTGCTCTGTGTATGCAGAAAGTGTTAGGCAGGTGCTACTTCTGGAGTAGATTTCATGCTTAGAGGATGAAGCTGAGTGAACAGAGCCCAAAGTCAGTCCTGCAGTCCCACAGACTGAATCCTGCACATCAGCATTGACACTGCACTTGCTCGGGGGTCGAGATCCCCCAGCACTGACTCTCATTAAAAAGCAGACAGAACATTCCTTTTCTCCAGACCTCATCCACGCCCAGGGAGATCTTGGCCTCTGCTCTCAGCTGTAGCCAGGCATACAGGCTCTCTTGCTTGTTTAAGAGCCTACTCAAATGAGATCTTGGTTCCTCTCCTCTCTCTGCTTTTCCCTGACTTCCCCCTTGCACTCCAACCTCCTTGACAGGAGCCCTGGCTGCAGCATCCAGAGGCAGATCCCATTCCTAGGGGTGACCGTGCTGGCACAGCAGCTCTGATTCTGTCCCCTACCCGCCAAAGAAACAATTGCTGCTGGACTGTAAAACACAGATCCATCACCAAATCCCATTTACCCGCTTGCTCTCACTACAGCAGAGAGGAGGGTGTGGATCACTTTTCCTCCCTGTGACACTGGAAATACATGCTGTATTTCCAGAGAAAAGACCCTCAGACAGTTGTGGCCCCCTCCTGCATTCTCCATCCTCCTTCCTCCACGAGCTGCTTACTCAGCCTGGGAAAACTGGCTTCTTTTGGCTTTTGCCTCTTTGCTGACTGAGGTGTCTGCCAAATAAGCACTTTCACAAGAAATGCAGTCAGCATATGCATACCTTTGGATACAAAGGCTCTCCCTCAAATTCTGGGAAGAAACACCCTGAAATGTGACTACACCTCTCTCTACCTTCAGCCACTAGAATACGAACACATTTTCTTCCTGCCTATGTTTTTTCAGCAAGTAATGGGAGAAATGAGAGTTTATTCATGTTCACTACGTTTTTAGTATGATTCCATCCAGCCTCTGCATTCTGAATTTTGTCACACAGGGATTTAGATCAGTCTGGGAAACCTAATTCTGGTTCCCAGGTAGTGATAAGGGGACCCATCCTTACTGCTGTCTCTTCCCACAATAAAATTTCTGGACATTAACTTGGCTCCCACACTTGAGACATGATCTGAATTGGATTTGATTGGACAGTAGTGTTAGGAGAGTTTTGTATCAGAGAAGTCTTGACTCAAGCAAGCTGGTGACTGTGTTCTAATTAATAACTGTCTGGTTATTGCACCTGTAGTCACTAGAATTTGTTCTAAATATTGTCCTAAGTTGTCGTTGTGCCATTCCATGGGTACAGTAGTGACATGACAAGGACAAGTGGCTTTAAACAGAAGAAGTGTGTATTTAGATTAGATGTTGGGAAGAAATTTTCCCTGTGAGGGTGGGGAGGCCCTGGCACAGGGTACCCAGAGAAGCTGTGGCTGCCCCTGGATCCCTGGCAGTGTCCAAGGCCAGGCGGGACAGGGCTTGGAGCACCCTGGGACAGTGGAAGATGTCCCTGCCCAGGGCAGGGGTGACTTTAAGGTGCCTCCCAGCCCAAACTAGTCTGGATTTCCATGATTCTGTGATTCTCTATTACTATCCTTTCCTTGCTTTGGCTTTTTCTTCAGTTTATGATGGCAGGAAATAGCAGCATTGGTGAATGCCAGCAGAAAGCACCAGGATCTGATCACTCCAAATACCTGCAATGCCCAGATGGAAATGACTGCACATGGATGTAGCCACAGTTCTTTCTTCTCCACCTTTTGGTTCATATCTTAGAACAAAACTTTATTATGGATCAAGTTGTTTACTGATTCGAATTATCCAGACTGATCTTTTTCTAAAAAAGGTTCTGTTTTGAGAGCGTAGAAAGTTTCCAAATAGAAAAAATCTCAAAAGGAAAATATTATTGTCTCCTGTCTGAGAACCAGATAAACCTGTGCCTTTTTTTTCTCACTATATACTTGTGGGGATTTTTCCTATCATATTTATCTTTACAGAATCCAGTTCTGGTAAAATAGAAACTCTCTCAATTCCATGAGCCTATAGGTTCCAAAATCCAAAACTAGTCCATGACCAGTGGGCTAGGAAATCTGGCACAAAGCTAGTGAGTAATGACAGGAGGTTTCCACTACTCCAGTCCAACACAATGAATGTGTTGTGTAATAAGAAAATGATGTCCCACTTTTGGGGCTTCTTCTGATCTCTGTCTTCTAATATGGACATATGTGTGCACACTGAAGAACTTTAAATCTTGGCAAAGAAAGATATGTGAAAAAAAAAACCCAAAAAACAACCTCAGCCAAGAAAGAAAAACCAGCCTTAGGGGAAAAATTTTAAGGAGGATGAAAGGTGGGGGTGAAACCCCTCAGATCATTTACTGTGACAATTGGGTTTTTTTCTTAGTGAAGAGAAGCAAATGCTTGCCCCACACTTCCATCGTAAGCAGAAGAGGACTTTTATTTTTGCTTTTTGTCCACTTTATAATGTCAGAGTCTTTCACTTGTTTGAAAAGATTACACAAGGTGCTGAGTAGAAAAATCCAACTATCTGATTTTGCAAGTTATTGCAGTTGCCAAAGACATAACAAAAGAGCAAAAGAAAGACTTGAACATGAAAACAGGAGTGCTGAGAATTTTAACTGGGAAGATCTTACTAATGCAAGACCAAGCCAAAATCTGAACACTTAGAAAGAGGCTGGGATAAATTAATTATCAGCAAAAAAAAAAAAGCTGTAATTTGGAAACAAACATTAATTCATCTGTAGATTAGTTGCTCCAGTACCAAAAAGAAAAAAAAAAAAAAAACACCAAAACCAAAAAACAAACAAACAAAAATCTTATTTTAGTTCTGAGTGACTTCTTAGTATAAAATATCTGAGGAATAATCCAAATGGGTGGCAGAGAAACAGTAAATCAGATAAATATTTACTAAGTAAGGAGAGACAGGAATCACTGAGGAAGAGATCTCCCTTGACAGTGGGCTTTCCAAAGAGTTTCTGCCCTTCTATTATATTTTGTCCACATTTACTTAGAAGGTGTTTTCTCCCCTGTGCTGCTGGGATCTTGCTGGAAGTGAGGGGTGTGCCTTAAACTGAGATTAGGCTAAATTCAAATGACACTGTAATACAATGAAATGAATAAAGCAAATTTCATTGAATTGAAGTCCAGATGAATTAAAATTTTGTATTAATGAAATGGGGGGTTTTGCTTTCTGTGCTTGCCCATAAAATATCATTCTTTATGTAATTATTTCCCATTTAAAAAATACAAATTGACTTTTAAATCTGTGACACAGATTCAGAGTGAGTGTAAGGAGGTACTACTAAACCATTTTGTATCTATTTCCTTCACTTTACCCTCCATTTGCTAACGAGGATTTCTGACAGTCCAGCCATTTGTTCTGTTCTCTTGCAAGAGGCAGCAAAAGCCTCTTGTGAGTCCCAGGTTCTGGTGTCTCAGATGTGCCTTTTTTTCTGCCTGGATGTGTCAAATAGCAAAGAACCTAATTCTGATCCACAAACATTCACAATTAATCAATTCCAGTAATTGATAATGTTTAATTAATGACCTTCACTGTCAGCTTTATAAACTGGATTTCTTGTATCTGTAAAAGGGGATATTTTTTTAAAAACTGAAAATTCCTGCACTGAAAAGAAAGGAAAAAACACCCATCTACTAAAGAGTTGCATTGGCAGGGAAAGTTTTAACATTAATTTGAATCTAAGCAGCATGATTGTACCTGGGTGAGCAGTTCAAAACAGAGAATTCTGATTAGTATGGCATGTGTATTTGTACTTATGCTTGATTCTTTTGGTAAATATGCAAAGCCAAGGATCAGGGGGAGACTTTTGAAAAGCACTTTGGTCATTTGCAGACAGCCTCTCACCTGCAGAGCTGGTACAGCCTTCCACTGCTGTGCATCCCTCAGTTCCAACCTCCTGCCCCTCCCAAAACACTCCGTGGGCTCACTCTGATGTCTGGGTGTCACACTGAGCCCCTTGGAAAGGACAAGCCTCAGGTGGGGCACGTAGAGCATCGCTACAGTTGTCACCTCAGCCCAGCATGAGCACTTGGATCCGCATGCTAAAAGTAAAATATCCTATCACTCTGACTTTTTGACAGTTTCTCTTAAAATCTGGAGTCAATCTCTTCCCTTTACCTAGCCCTCCTGAGTTCAACACACACAAAAGTGTATCAAAGTTACTACTTTTGTGTAAGAAAAAAGAATCCCACAGCGTTTCTTTGTAATAACTGTTCAGCTACAAAATTTTATTGGTCTCCTTCTATGTTCCCTCTAGAGGATGTAATGCACAAAAGCATTGCCACGGAACATATAAAATTACAAATGAAATTTATTGTAAAAAGTAGAATGTCTTCTAGACTGGTGTCAGTATTTATTTCATTCATAAACCAAAACTGCAGGTATAATATATTCATTGTCAGCAAGTTCATGTGTGTAAATTGCCATCCAACAGTATTGACTGATATAAGACAGATATTGAAAAGACAATTTAAATTTACTCTTCCAAACATAAACTGTTCCACAAAAGCACTGTAAAAACTCCTTCAAGGTTTTGTGTTGTGCTTCACATTTATGGTTAACTACATAATTTGGTTGTGTCATAATCCACTGTGTTTGGCAATTTGGCATTAAAGGCCTGCAAAGCAGACTGGATCCTCACCACCTCACTGGTAGACAGTTTGAGTCTATGACGGAGCAGGCAAGAGAAGAGGTCCAGACGACGTTGGCCGGGTGGAGAGAGTTTATTTACACGATCCCGAATCTCCAACAGCTGCAAAAGTGCTGAGTCCTGTGAGCCCTGAGTGTAGGGGTAGTCCAGCTGCAAAATCAAGTCTCGAATTGCTTCTGGGTCGAAGTGCATGCTGTAGCCAAACACTTGGATGTTGTTGATTTTCATGTAGCCCAGATTTCTCGAGGGATCGATAAATTCCAGGGGTTCGTAGTAGATGCTCTCGTTGCCATTCGGACCGTTTGACTTTATTCGACTCCTCAAATAGATGTGCACAGTTTCAAAAAATGTCTTCCACTTGTTGCCCAGAGTCAGCGTCCAGTTATAACACTGAAGGGGTAAGTCCAGCTTAGTCCGCTCCCAGTCTGGGAAATTATTTTCGTTCACAGGCATAAACCAGCTCTCAGAGTGGCTGCCCCCAAAAGGGTTGATATAAACAGCAAGGACGGGCTCTAAGGTGCTGTTCTTAGTCAGGCAAATTTGCAGGGAGAGGCCCAGTATCATATGGACCAGGCTGGACTTGTACTTGTTGCTCTTAAGAGTCAGCAGCATCCGCTTGCGCCACGAGGGGTCGAACCAGCTGTTGAGGCGCAGGTCGTTGCTGATGAAGATGGCGTGCACCTCGATCCTCCGGTCCGTCTTCTGCAGCAGGTACCTCATCTCCAGGTCCTGCAGGTCGGTCTCGAAGCCGATGTAGTGCTCGGTGGAGTCGGCCACCTCGGGCTTGCACAGCCCCTGGCTCAGCATGTAGCCGGCGTTGCAGCTGCCGCAGCGCGTGCGGTTGTCGGGGGCGCAGCTGAGGCAGGCGGGGCCGTCGCCCACGGTGCAGGGCAGGAAGCCGTGGCAGGCCACCTGGTCATTGGGGCAGGTGCACGTGTGGGTCTCCTCGGAGAAGCTGCCCAGGAGCCCGTTCTCGTTGCAGTAGAGGAACGACTGGATGCGGTTGAGCCAGTAGTTGGAAGACCTGCAACGTTGAAAATAACTGGTTTTAACAAAGAGGGCCCTGCGCGCAACAAACACGGCTTTGTTATGTTTTATCACAAAGGGAAAAATAAAGATGGTTTTAGTGTCAGATTAAGGCATGATAGCATCTGCTGTCAGATGGATACAGGTATAAATTGCCTCTTAACAATGCAAAATCACAAAAGAAAAGTTTCCTTATAAACCCACAGGCGTGACAGGAACATTTAGTTCATGTATTTGCTTTCTCTGTGTCTTCTGTCAAGGAAGCCTGACAAAGAGGGTTTTTTTTTTGTTAAGAAACTCTTTTGACAGAGAGGTTTTTTTCTGTAACCGTCTTCAGATTAACGTCTTGATATTATTTTTGTGTGTTCTATTTGACCAAAGAAGTGCTTTGTGTATGTCTAAGTGTCTACAACTCTACAGTCCCTCTATTCTATTATGAAGACCTTATTCTTTTTTACTATCTGGAGCTGCATTGATTTATAGACAGTGAGCCAAAATTCTTTCCTAGAATAGCAATAGGTCCCTGCTCCCCACCTGAAGAGATTCTTTTGATGACTTCCAGCACTACAGAATCTCTACAGGAAGCCATGCATGAGCATGTTGTGTTTACTTTTCATCTTCAGGGACAAAATTAAAAGATCACTTTAATGTTCTTCTTGTCATCTCATTTTGGTTTCACTAGGAGGAACAGCTAATGTTCTACATCACACTGGGAAAACATACTGAAACCAACAGTTTAGGCTGATGAGGCACAGCCACTAGAAGAAAGACAATGGGAAGAGCAGAGCTACATGGAAATAGCCAGAAAAATTATCTTCTTTGCATTTTTCAGCTTCTATTATCCCTAGTAATGCACAGTTTAAAGAACTTGTTTTGCCTGCTGTAATCACATTTATTGCTGCCACGTGAATGATGGTTGTACAGTTTCTTCCCCTTTCATTACATTATTTTGGACAGAAAGTGCAAGACCCTCGTTTTCCCCTGACTGACTTTAAAGGCACATCTGCTTTTGCACCAAGGAGAAATCCATGGCATCTCCAAGTCTGATTTTTTTAGAAACATGAAAATAAAGTTCAGAAAAAAATACATCACTTTATACTCTGGTGACTTTTTAAATATTTTTCTTTTTTTTCCTTTTTTAGGGCAAGAATCTTGGTTGTTCATGGTTGGGGGTTTATATGCCTGTAGCTCTAGGTATTTTCTAGAAGCATTAGTAAATAGAATCACATGCACAACATGAACATTGTTCTTCTTTGTGCTTGTTTGAAAGCCAGCATTAAGCAAAAATATTCTGGGTGAGCTTACTCCTTTGTTCCCAGATTAAAAACCACAATGTCCATTCTGCAAGCAAGGTCAATGCCACAAAATAAAAGCTACCCCGAAACTGAGAAGACCTTGAAGCTGTCCCAGGTGGAATGGGAATTCCTGCGTGTTTTTTCTGGGCTGTTTTGGCAGCAGCCTGCACGTCTGGAGCTGTCCCAGCCAGCCCAGGTGTGTGTGACCCTGGTGCCCATTTTTGGGGCTGAACCCTCCTGTTTGCTGCTATAACCCCGTGGGCACCACAGCGACCAAAACAGAACAGATTCTTCCCAAAGGAGGGAAACCAACCTTCCAAAGCCCTCTCTTTGCAGCTTCTCCCTAATCCTTTGTGCTTCTCTGTGCTTATTTAAGACTTGATACTGAGTCCCAAAAGCTGCTGGAGGTAAGATATAAAAGTCTGATATGTTTACTTTAATTCTTTAATTAATGCCACTTGATTCACAATAGCCTTCATAAAGTTGTTGCCTTCTGATTTATCATACTGGACAGATAACTGGGCAGATTTCAAGGCTGTATTATTTACATTTTAACCTCCAAGCTTTCTGCTGGTGTTGTTACTCCCAAGTGCTACACATGACTACTGACATTGACTGGGTTTGTGGCTGAGACTTTCAGCATCCTCCTCCACTTCTGCTGGGAACAGGAGTCCATGACTCTGACAAGTTTTGTTATATATTAGGAATGCATTTCCAGAACACATTTCCAGAAAACCTCTTTCTACACAGACCAACTCTGAGCTTCCAGCTGCGGTTTTGAATTCATCTCAGTAGAGGATAAACAGCCAAAGAGATTTTCTGAGTGAATTTTTGAATATCAATTTATTGAGGTGGATTGGGTGTCCCTGGAAAGGTTTTGTCAGCAGAGGGGAGGGCACAGTGGTGTTCTCTGGAGGAAGAAGCCAGGGGTGGGACACAGCTGGGTCCGTGGAGTTTCAGCTGGTTCCAGCCAGATGTTCTGATCTTGACTCAAGAGCTTTTTTATCTTCTCTCCTTCTCCCCTCCTATTGAATGCAGTGAATGAGAGAGTGGCTGGCTATGTGGGGGCAGTGATTGACCCAACACACAGCAAGATAATTTCCACCTTAAAGTTGATCCCTGATATGTTTCACGTGCCCTCTCTTCCTCTTAGATCTGGTCAGTAGCATTATAATTTCTCATATTTATATGTGACGTTACTACTTATAATTATTTGGCATTGCAACAAGTTAAAAACTGGTCTGCATATTAGGGTTTTTTTCATATAGCAAAGGTTTTGTGAGGGAGTTCTTTCATGGTTGGATGGGAAAAGTATCTGGAATGCAGGGTGCATCAGGCAAAGAAAAAAGTGAAAACTGTGGCATTGCTTCAGAGTGGAGGAGAGAGTGGGACTGGGAACACAGGGAAGATGACTGGAAGAGGGACAGCTGGTGAGGAATTTGGCCCTCTTGGAAGACAAGAATTTTCTGCTGTTGAAATAAGCCTGCTTAAACCAGCAACATTAATTTACTGGCAAGGATTGATTTGGTTTGGGCTACTCACTTTTTCAACCACATGGTGTATAAAACATTGGTTTTTTCTTTATTAATGATGCAATCTACTGTTTCAACGATTATGAGAAGCAAAATCTTTAAAGTCAGTTATTTTTTGTTCTTTTTTATGTTTACTGAGCCTACCTTCCTCCTTTTATTTTGTTAGGGAATGGAAGCAGCAGTTTAAAAAGCTGCACAAAATTACAAGTTGCAAAATTAAGGGTTTTTTCTATAACTTAGTTATTTTGTTTGTAACTTAGTATTACCTATCTTATTTAAATTGCTATGTCTTTGATGATTAGCAGTTGCAAAGAGGTCAACAGCTTCAGAGGGAAGGAGGTTATCTCCTTATCCCAATGAAGTTCAAAACAGTAACATTCTAATATTATTGCCTTAATTTGATTTCTTTTTGACCTGATTTTAACCAGAGAGATTTCAAGAAGAATCTGCTTATCTTTGATTATTTAACAAATACAGTCTATTTAAAAAATAAAAATTTACTTCCTTATTTAACTGCTTGTTTTAAAATAAGTCATTAAGGAATAACTGTTACTCTTTGTAAATTCATTGCTTTCAGTGGAGCAAATTAAGTAAATCATGTGAAAGTACATAAAATGTTGGTGATACCTACTTTATTTAAACCACTCATCCTTAACTGGATAAATTCACACTGGCATGGCATTACAAAATTGTTCTTTTTCTCCTAGAAATTCAAGACCTGGTAAATTCTGGACCCAAGGGAGAGGTTTGAGTGGAAGCAGATGTGTCCTGCAGGTCAAAGCCTGGCTGCTCAGCTGGTGCCCTGGAGGCTGCCACGGCCACCCTGAGGACGGTGGCAGCTGGGACAGAGGGGGTGCCAGAGAGGAAGGGAGGTGACATCTGCAGTGCCAGGCTTGCTGACCCTGTGGCCAGGGCTTCAAGCACTGTTAGCTTGGGGCTGGGGTTCCAATGGGAGCTGGGGAATAGAGCATGCAGGGAGAGAGGCTGTTTAGTGGGGTTTGGAACTGCAGAATTCAGTTGGAATGAGGTGATCTTTAAGGTCCTTTCCAACCCAAAGCATCCTGTGATCCTTTCTGTGCAGAAAGTGGTGAGTCCAGGGACCCTTCTCTGTGCCTGGACATGGATGTGTGTGGGAAACAGGCAGATTTGGACACACTTACAGTAATGTGAATTCCTTGATATCACAGAGGTGTGGTGGAGGGACAGAGACTCCTCGGTGAAATCAGGTAAGAAGGGGAACAACTGCACTTCCCACAAAAAAAAAGACTACAGAACTAAAACTTCTCTATTGAACGAGCAATGGACTCATCCAGGGCAGGGATGAGAGGAGAGAACAGTGAAAGGGGCACTCTCAGAACCTTTGCACACCCTAAGACAAAAGGAAATGGATGAAGCCTCTCTTAACCAATTGGGGAAAGCAACACGACCACAGGTGCCCTGAGCAAGGCTTGAAAGAGGTCTCCAATTATTCTTTTAACAAAAACATATTATTATTTGATTTGGAAAATTACATTTGTTGGCCTGATGTGCTACTTTTCCAATCACTGGGGTATGGAACCAGCTTCCAAACTTAATGAAACCAGCAAGAATATTCCCAGTCACTCAACAGAGCTTCAAATAAAAATGGGATGCTTGAGATACCTATGTCTTCCTCACCATGCAAAATTATGTGATAATTTATAATCAAAAGCTATTTCTGGTGATTCACACACTTGGAATCACAGCTTTACAGTAGAAATAAAGTAATTCTTAGTTTAATGAAACATGAGACTTGATAAGTACAGGATACTTGTCAAATCATATAATGAATTGTATCTTCCTTGAAATTGTTTGGAAATTTTTTAAACTTCTTTTGTTTATTAATATCAATTCATTGAAATCAACTTTTCAGAACTAGCACAAAAGTACTGAAGAAGTGCTAAATCTGGATAGAATTTCTATGAAAACATGAATATTGATTGTCCTATTAGTAGAAAACCTGTTGTCTCCATAGGAAATAGATCATTAAGCCACTGCTCTGACTTACGAATACTGAGCCAGGTAACCCATCCAAATTCCAAACTCCTGCCTTTTAGTTAAGACCCAAAAACTGGGTCTCCATTATTCTGGAGTTTAAATCTCACCACTGACTGCAAAGAGATTCTGCTCACACAAATCATATCCCTCATGGAAGAACAATTCCTCCCTCCTTATTAACTTGCTTGATCAAACATGTCAGGGTGAAAATACCTAGAGGTGCACAGCAATATTCCACAAATCTTCTCAGTTCTTAAAACTTACTTGGGAGAGATTGTTAACTAATTCTGCTTCAATGACAACTTCAGCTCCAGCTTTACTCATTTCCTACTCTGCTACAAGCTCAGGCAATTGTTGCAGGGTGAAGAGAGTCCTGTGGTTAAATCTGCTGCTGTATAAACTGCACCAGCTTTCAGCTGGAATGCTTGCAGGGCAAAGAAAGCCTGCCAGATAATCTCATTTTTGCACAAGCCTGGTAAAAAATATGATAATCCTAGGGAAGTTTATGCAGCAATTAACATCAGCCAAGTTTCTGATGAGAATCTTAATGAGAGACATAAATCATCATTCTAAAGTGCATTTAAAATATTTTTAAAAATTCTTTTTCTTATTATGAAAAAAAAAACAACCTTAAAAACAGGATTATTTTCACTAGAGCAGTTGCAAGCTTGATCCAAACCATATGCCTATTCCTGTTCAGCACACTGTAACATTAAATGTAAGAACAAAGCACTATGGTCACCCTATAGAATAGCTGGAGCTAGTATTTAATCATGATATGACACTTTTACCTCCTTCTCTGCCTCACTAAGTGCTTAACATCTGTTGTACATCAGATGGCTCAGTAGCAGATGATGAGTACTCAGTGAGGCAGATGCTAAGTAAAAAAATGGAGACAATTTAACAAGAAGAGGAGAGGCAGTAAAATACCCATTACCTACTTTCCCTTCCTTTGGAGGCCAAGTCCAGTGTAAATCTGTGAGACAGCAACATCAACACCAAATGCACTCACAGACATCTCTGCAACGTCCTAGTCTGTATCAGGTGGATTTACATCTTGGGAAGGACAAATCAGACTCCAAGTACTTTGTTTCTGTGCTGTGATTCAAAACAACAACAGTAATTGCTGCTTAATTTGATAATGGTTTTTATGAGAATGTTGTTTTCTTCTAGGAATCAGGGTAAAGCTACCAACTGCACAGAGCAGCAAGTGATCGTGGAATCACAGAACCAGAGAATGGTTTGGGTTGGGAGGGACCTTAGAGCCCATCCAGTGTCACCCCCTGCCCTGGGCAGGGACACCTTCCACTAGCCAAGGTTGCTCCAAGCCCTGTCCAACCTGGCCTTGGACACTTCCAGGGATCCAGGGGCAGCCACAGCTTCTCTGGGCACCCTGTGCCAGGGCCTCACCACCCTCACAGGGAACAGTTCCTTCCCAATATCCCATCTGACCCTGCCCTCTGGCACTCCATCCCTTGTAAACAATCTCTCTGTCTCTTTCCTGTGGGTTCCCTGCAGCCACAGTGAGGTCACCCCAAAGCTTCTCCAGGTGAACAATCCCAGCTCTCCCAGCCTTTCCTCCCAGCAGAGCTGCTCCATCCCTCTGCTCATCCTGGTGCCTCCCCTGGGCTCTCTCAGCAGCTCCAGGTCCCCCTGTGCTGGCCCCAGGGCTGGGCAGCTCTGCAGGTGGGGCTCTCACCTGAGCACAGGGCACAGGGCAGAGCCCCCCGTTCCTGCTGCCCACACTGGGGCTCAGCCCAGGGCACGGGGGGCTCTGGGCTGGGGCAGCTCCAGCTCTCCCCCACAGCAGCCCCCAGCCCTTCTGCCAGGGGCTCCCTCTGCTCCTCCCCAGCCTGGACTGATCCTGGGGGTTGCCCTGACCAAGTCTTGTTCAACCTCCTGGGAGTCCCATGGAGCAGTTCTGGAGTTTGTCCAGGTCCCTCTGGATGTCATCCTGTCCTTCAGGGCTGTCACTGCACCCTCAGTCTCCTGTCACCTGCAAACCTGCTGAGGTTGGCCTTGACCCCTCTGTCATTAGAAGACTGAATGTTTTTTTAGTTTATTCAGCCTCACAAAATTAACCACCACTCAAATAAACGTGCCTGAAATCATTTTACTGTGGCTGGTGTTAGAGGCATGGCAGTGAGGCTTGTGGTGACACTGCAAACTCCACTCCCAAGGATGGCAGAGAGGAGCTGTTCTGAATTCACATCTCACAATTTCACAGCTGCTTTGCCTGAGCCAGGTACTTTAAGGGCGGTCCTAAGGTCTGGGTTATGTGGACCATGGTGAACACAAAGAGTTGGGTAAAGTAGGGAAGGATTAGGATGCTTTTCTGAATGCATGGAAAGAGAAACCTCTGCCTAAGGGATGCCTGTTAGCACACACAGAAAGGATATTAATTAGCATGGAATTTTAATGGAAATGTTGTCTCTGTATGCCAAAATTGCTTCCAACACTGAGGAGGATTCAGTAACTAAAGAAATCTGTCTCAGTGTGAAGTGACTGGATGAACCTGGAGCATGATTCTGGATTATGTTCCTGGGTTTATTCACAATCTAAACTGAATCTACTTTGAATTACAGAGGCAAAATATCTTGTTTTCCCTGATAATCACATTTAAGGAGAGTCTTTCCAGACCCCCTAGCCCTCATGCCACCATTCCCAGCTGTTGCCTGGGCCCCTCAGGGCTGGTACAGTATAGTTTTAAATCAGTAATATATGTCCTTCCTTTTAAATTCCAGATAGTCTTTATATTATGAGAAGTAGAGGAATTAAGCCCCTACATTAAGTGGTTGAAACCTGTTGCATCTCACAGAGAAAACTGCCATGGTTTTCAAGATATTTCAAACTCAACAATATTTTGGCACTAAAATATGTAATATTTCAGGGGATATTTCTAGCTGGTCTCTTATGAGTCAATTTAAAAAGCTTTGTAGTTTTAACTACGTAGAATTACACCCTTATAACTCTCATGGTAAAATTTTTCTAATATGAAACATTTCTGCCACACACACCCCCAAAAGAATAATTATTAAAAAAATAGGATAAACTATCCACAATTCTTTTGTTATGGCCCTAATAATGACCATTGTGGTATATTTAATTGGGAATCAAGCTGCTTTGTAGCACCAAATATTTGTGTAAAGGGAGCCAAATCAGAGACAAGATTTGAAAGCTTCTACTAAATAATGATCCAAAGTGCAGCAAGGACAAAGGAAATGCACAGAAAAGTAATTAATGGAGTCAATTGTAGAACAAAAGGCATCAGAACTGTTAGAAAATGAGGAGGTTACATGTAAAGGAGGAAGAAACTTGCCACACACAAAACTCCACCAAAATACTCCAGCCAAAAACCACCAAACCACCAAGGAATGTGTGCTTCCTGGAGCCACTCACCTCTTGGGTATCAAAGTGTGTGTGCTTGTGTTTGTAGTGTTGGATCTGTGAAAAGCTGACCTTGGCTCACAGATTAGCCACTAATTTTGTGGAATTTTAGGTGGGATTTTCCAGATTTGTCTTTAAGTATAAATATTTTTTTAAAAATGAAGTTATTATAAGGCTTAACTAAATGCCTCTGTGGCAGGTTAATAAGCCCTTTTAAGGCATTGGAAAAGTAATATTTACTGCAATCTAGTCATCCTTTTTTTGTGGGAAGAAAAACTGTGGAAACATCACAATATTGAGCAAACCAAAAGCAAACACTGCTGCCCTGCCTTTCCTTTTCCAGGGAGAGGTCAGATGAGGGTGTGATAATGCTGTGTACATTACTGTACAGAACCCTGGGACAGCTGAGGTTGGAAAGGGGCTTTCAGATAATCTAATCCAATCCTCCCCAATGGGCAGGGACACCTTCCACTGTCCCAGTTTGCTCCAAGCCCTGTCCAGCCTGGCCTTGGGCACTTCCAGGGATCCAGGAGCAGCCACAGCTTCTCTGGGCACCCTGTGCCAGGGCTTTACCACCCTCATCTTAAAAGGAATTTTTCTTTATGCCCAGTCTAAAAGTGCCTTCTCTTATTTTAGAACCACTGCCCTTTGCCCCCTCACTACAGGCCTTCTTTAAAAGTTTCTCTGCATACTTCACGGAAGTCCATTCATGTCTCAGTCTGTATTGATGTTGCCCAGTGCATTTTCCCTGCATTTCTGCCAGGCTTTCCCTCCCAGCTGGATTTATTAGCCCCAAAAGATGCTCACATTAATGTAGAACAAGGGCCACTGGCAGCTCTTTGCTCTGTGTTCAGCAGACCATAAGGTAGAGGTAAAAAGGAAAGAAGTGAAGGAACACCCTGACTTGGAAAAAGGAGAAAAATTAAAGAGGATTTTGATATGAAAATTCCTTCACTGAATAATTTAAGATGGAAGTGTAAACGTAGCTAATTCAGGGGTTTCTTTGAATTTTAATATATATATATAGCTGGCATAAACCTAATTTCAATATTTAATCTCTAGGACGAAGGCAGTCAATAGCAGCTACCAAGACCAACTGGATTCCCTTGTCAAGATCTCAAGGCCAAATGCACAACAATAGTCTAAGTTGTTTGTGTGAACTGTACTGGCAACAATAACAAGATGTACCAGCAGCTCTAGTAGGTACTAGAAATTCTAAAATTAATGAAAAAGTAGCCTTGACTGAAAGCTCTTTGTATATAGTGTAGCAGATCACAAAATCAGTGGAAGATGAGAACAGAATGCTGTGTGTTTTAATTCTGTACTTCAGATAGGAGGAAGCAGCATCCATGCTTCTGGAGTATTTCCTTCAAAACAGGAGTAAAATAGAAAGTTCAGAGACTGGAGATAATTTCTGAGCTAAAGCCTTCCAATATTTTGTAGGATAATTAAAAACCAAGCAAAAGGGTAATTGGTAGGGTTACTAAACTGTAACAGACCCACAAAAACCCCACTGCTGGCAAAAGCATACAAAGTTTTAATCATGGTAAGGGATAAACCTGGATATGAAAGGAGATTTAGCACCAGAAAAAGCAGCCATGAGTTCCAGAGTTTCTGGAATTAAACCTCATCATCCCAGGTAAAATCAGAGCCTCATTAACAGCCAGCAGCAGAGAGGAGAGTCCATGATTATATTTGTGAAGCTGATACAAGACCATTACACCTTTCCATTTTCCTATTGCTTTTGAGACAGGACCTTTAGTCCTATTTTAGGCATCCTTATTCCTAGATACAAATAACTGAAATAAACCAAACCAAACAAACAAATAAATGAAAATCTGTTTCTGCTAACTTTGTGGCAGATATAAGGGTGGAACTGGGGAAAATCTGCTTTTATTCCTGGCTTATTTCTGTGTGATGATGACTGTGGACCAATCACTTGCTCTTTCCTTTGGTAATGATCCTTATTTTTTCCCTGCTGTTTCCTATTTGGATTATAAATGTAGTTATCTCTAAAAGCTACCGTAGCATAAGCAGCAACAATCTGTCATTTTCTTCCATTGTGTGGAACCAGAAGGATTACAGCAAAGCAAGAATCTCCCAGACAAGAGTAATGGTCTTAATTAAAATATACAAAACTCAGTTCTTATTCATACCTCGCTTATCATGTTATTAAACAAAATAAACCAAAATAAGATTGTGAGATCAGTGTGCTTTTTTTTTCTCTAATTTTAAAATAACTGAAAATAACTATCATTTCGAGCAAACCCTTAAAATTTTAATACAGGCACAAAACACATTGCAGAAGAGAGGTTTGGTTTTCTGCCATGGTATGCTCAGATAAATTGGAAGGACACCCTTTAATTTCTGAAGGAAAATTAAAGGCTGTCTAGAAAAGTTGGATCCTGCTGTTTCAAAAACAACACATATTTCACTTCACTTAATAATGTATAATACTTGTAATAGGATGTCACTTGTGGAACAGTCATAGACAGGGGAAGTATTAAAATAGATGGCCAAATGTTGCATGTCTATAAGATAAATTAGGAAACAGACTTGCAACAATGCTTATAACAAATATCAAGTGATTGTATCTCCTGGGACATTCTTGTCTTCCTCAAGCAATCAAAACCACAGCCTGAAATACAATATAGAAGGTGACAGAAAGGGTGAAAAAAGAGCAGTTTTCTACATGTTAATCTGCATAACAGAAAAAAGAGAGTGAGGGGCCAAAATCCCACCTTGGAAGATATGGAATTGTGATCTGCACCACCACAGGAACTCTGAATCATGTCCTGAAGGAGTGACAACTCTTATTGCAACGAAAGGCCATGTTACTCCTCAAATGCTGTTTTTCTACACAGGTAATCTCCTTCTGATGAGTTCATCCCCTAATGGTATTGTATGCCTTTATATGCCATAATATTCAAGGGTGGATAGAAAGTCTCCCCATGCAGAACAGCTTCCTTGGTACCTTGGAATTTTTATTTAAGGGAATAAAATTAAAAACACACAGAGAAACCCATCCAAAACAACAACAAAAAGCTAACAAAATACTCAACCTGTTGATGTACTTTAAATTCCTCCTTAGTAAAACTAACAGGCTGCTACAGAAGGAATTAATTTAAGGACCTTGTCTTTCACAAAGAATTCCTAAGTGTTCACATGAAGAACCAAGAGTGGATTGGAGCAGACAAGAATTCCTTGCAGGAGAAAAAGAAAAGAACTGTTGGAGAATCTGTTTTTCTGACAAGTGGCATATAACATTTCAGAGCCTACAAAGGCATGTGTTTTAAAGCATATTTAGCACTCTTAACAGAGTCATTCTAAGAATCTTGGATTATAATCACAGTGGGACACTAAAGGCGCTGGAAGAATTCTGTCATTAACAAGGTCTCTAGTATGTTTTATATAAATACATACATATATATGTATACACACACATATATTTATATACATACATATATATACAAAACACACATTCCTCCTTCATACCCTAGGCACACTCAGAAAGTTTTATCTGTCCATTCCAGAAAGACCAGGTGCTTCCAGCTGGGGAAAATAAAAAACCAAATCTACAAAAATCCCCTAAAAAAAAGTCCTCCCAAAAACACACTCAGGTGCTCTAAATGAACAAAGGAAACGAGGGTCATGATGGCATTAGGGGAATGGTGATGACACTAATTAAAGGAAATGAATAATGGAGAGATAAAATTGAATTTTTTTCTGAGGACAGAGAAATGGCAAAGACCTCATTTTCTTCACCACTTTGTGCAGAATTTTCCACCACCTATATTTCAGTATCTTTGCACTTTAAATTCTTGAAACTCATGAAGGTTGGTTAAATTTTAAGACGGTGAATGAGGTCATGAAACATGAAGAATGTCACAGTGTTAGTTTTTAAATGTTTAATTACTGGGGTAAAAGCACAACCAAAATGTCCCCAAAAGGATTCCATCCCTTCTTGATATTGCAAATGATTTTGCACCTTCTGTTGTATTTATAGTAGAAGTGACAACAAAAGCCTGAAGACATGATCCATATTGAAAACACCAATCTGCCTCCGGAGCCTTTGCCTTGAAGAGATCCTAATCTAAGGACAAGCCAGACAAAATAAATAGAAATGGGCTGTAGGGTGGGCTCACAGTGGTTTTAGAGCTGCAGTGAGGGATGGTGAGGACTGCAGGGGGTAACTGCAGAGCCACTTGCTGAAATACAAGTCTGGATCTTTAATTATCTCTCTGTCATACAGAAGATTTCCTGCTGAACAACAAGGAATAGCCACAAAAATAGCATTAATGCCCCCAGGCAAACATGTCATCCATGATTTCTCCTGTTTGTCCAACACATGGGGTTTGGAAGGATCTTTTGCATGGGTTCTAGTGGACAAGGTGGGTTAGCATTTATACTGAAGGGGAGTTTGCAGGGACAGGCAGGTTTTGGTGGGATCTTGTCCAGCCTGCCAACCATGGCACTTTCATCCCATCACTGATGACTTTTCCCCCTTCCCAAGCTGCTGCCATTTGTGGTGCTTCTGATGGACAGCAAAGGTGAGAGGGTTTGTCAGGGCAGGTAAACGGGGCTGCAGCACAAACCCTCTCACCCTGGTGAGTAATTACACAGCCTCTGCCACGCCATCCATCTCCTGTGGCAAAAAGGACTGAGGAGCCCAAATCCACACACAGTCCAGTGCTTTTCACGAGGCTGTTTACAGCCAGGATTGAAATGATGCCTTAAGTTTTACTTTTCATGTTTTTCAGACTCTGTGCTGCCCAGGGGTGCAGTTCTGAGCCTCACGTTCAGTGCTGCTGAGCTCTCTGCACAGAGCAGGGACACAAAACAAATCCTTCTCCTGCTCAACACCAAGGACAACTTTCAGGCCCAAAAGCACAAACAAGGGTGGCTGAAGGGAGGAACAAGAAGGATGGGACCTCACAGCCTGGAGCTGGAATTGGACAATTAAACCCCAAAATGCAAATGGACCAAAACTTATCAAAGTGTGAGACCTCGTGACTGTTTGTCCATTCTGTGACCATTCTTAGTCCACCTTGGCTGCAGCCCTGGTCAGGCCCTGTCCTGCCCAAGGTGGATCCTGGAGGCCTTTCGATAAATCCCTACTTTATCCTCCAGCTCTGGCCAGTCTCTCTTTCAGGTCAGCCTTCTAAAAGCATGAGACATCCCCAGAAAGTCAGAGAAAAACTTTGCTCAAATCCTTTCTTGGATTTTGAAGTTTACTCTTAGGAATCAAACACTCCTTCTCCAAACCCCAAACTGGCTGTGATACAAGGAGGGCAAATTAACATTGGCTTTACATCTGGCAGGAGTTTTACAATCAGTGCTGCTCACTGCAATATAGATCTGTCAGGCATTACTGTTATCTGAATGCCTATTACTCCCTTAATCTATGTAATTCACCTCACTATGGGCTTGCTCCAAAAATAATTATGACAGTAGTAAAAAGGACCCCTTTAACTTGACAGCATCCCTGATCAGTCACTTGTATAGTCCTAATATTTTTAATACTAGCCTGTAGCTCTGTGAGAAACCACAGAAGCTCCTGCTCAGTGATGTAATTTTAAAAGTAATTTTAAGAGTACCACCTGTCCTTGTAACCAGCAGTATATTGCCAGTGATCCTTATTTACTCAAATAAAACTTGACTGAATTCTTTTAATACTCTACAGCAGTTTTCCACTGGCTGCCTTTAGTTTCTATGGAAACACATTCAATTATTATTTTGTCACACAGGACTGAATTGCTGCATAGACTCCCCATCCACAAATGGGCACTTGAACTCTTGAATGAAATATCTCTACCCTCAGCTCTAGAAATAAAGGTTTGTTGGGTACTCAAAGACCATTTAGTTTCCCCGCATGAAATGATTGTGATGGGGGAGAAAATTCAAGTTGTCATGGCATAATCTTTAATGCATCCTACTAAATACTGCAGCTTGAGGATCTCAATGATTTCCCATCTTCGAGTTGAGGATGATATGAGGGTAAAAATAGCCATTATAGAGAGGGAGATAGGGTTGTTGTGGGAGAAAGCCTCATTGTCTTGCCAAGGGAGTCATTGTTTTCCTACTGATCTGCAATTTAATCTTCCACTTAAAATATTCTGCTGAAGTTGAGCATGGTTGTTGAGGTTGTTTCACAGACCTTTTCAATTCTGACCTTAATATCGTTTACATTTTCATCTTTTATGGTTTGCACCATGAAAAACCTGAGCTTGTTTTCTGGTAATGCTGTCTACCATGAAAAACACAAGCCCATAAAGATAAACCCATTAGATGGAGTGCAAAACAACATCTGCAGTGCCAAGGCATAATCCCCCAGCCCCAAATCTCAGTGTTTGTCCTCCAGGTGATCTGAGGTCAAGTCCAGTCCTCACATTCAGGAACAGAAGGTGGGAAGATGTGAGATTGGCTGAATTCTGCCATGAGACCCCAGAGAGATAATTCCTGTGGCCTCTCCTAAAGCAAGAGTCATGACTTGGAGTCAGGGCACTCCTGTCTAGAGACAGAACCGCTGGAATTCAGACACAAAGTGAAGAGGAGATGACCAAAAATGCAAAAGCCCACTGCAGAAGCCTGGCTTTAGCACTGTGGCAGCCAAAAGAAAAATAACCTTTCTCAACTCTCATACTATGCTGCAATAAAATTATGTTTAATGTTGGAAAGCATTTTTTTATTATTATTTTCTATCCGACTAATTTTAATTTCTGTTACAGGCAGTTGTTTGTTTTGGTTTTTTTAAAATTCATTTATTTGTTTTTCTTTATATACGATCTCTTTGGAGCACAGAGGGGGGCAATATCTTCTATAAACAAACTGCTAATTATTAACACCTTGTACATAACATTGACCAGGTTTTCCTCTAAATATCACAGGGACATTTGTTATTAATACGTGAAAGATGGTCTACAAACTTTTTTCTAGGCAAACTCAGCAAATATTGAGGAAAACACATCATTTTCATTGTGCTGGGAGTTGTCTTATTCTGTTCCAGACTCAGAGAAGTTATGGAGCAGCTCTCTTATTTGGGAGGAGGTGGAAGCAGCATTTTGTCCCCACATCAGATAGATGGGAATGGGTAAAACATTACTTTCCCTTTTTTTTGCCAGTGACTGATTCATAGTGGACATTGCTGCAATTCTTTTCCTTCTCGAGCAGAGATTTTTCTCAGATGTGATTGATGGATGAGACTTTCTGCCCACAAAGGACACCGTGCCAAGGACAAAGAGACACAAAGCTCCTTCTGAGGGTCACATGAGGTCACATCACAGTGAACTCAGAACTAGCACTCCATTACCCTTTCCTTTCCTTTCCTTTCCTTTCCTTTCCTTTCCTTTCCTTTCCTTTCCTTTCCTTTCCTTTCCTTTCCTTTCCTTTCCTTTCCTTTCCTTTCCTTTCCTTTCCTTTCCTTTCCTTTCCTTTCCTTTCCTTTCCTTTCCTTTCCTTTCCTTTCCTTTCCTTCCTTTCCTTTCCTTTCCTTTCCTTTCCTTTCCTTTCCTTTCCTTTCCTTTCCTTTCCTTTCCTTTCCTTTCCTTTCCTTTCCTTTCCTTTCCTTTCCTTTCCTTTCCTTTCCTTCCTTTCCTTTCCTTTCCTTTCCTTTCCTTTCCTTTCCTTTCCTTTCCTTTCCTTTCCTTTCCTTTCCTTTCCTTTCCTTTCCCTCATCAAATACCAACATTAAAACAGCAACAAAACCAAAGAGAAGAGAAGCCCTGCAGAGTTTAGGAGTGCAGATATTTGGGCTCACCCCTAAATCCAGGCTATTCTATGCAGATAACAGGAATCTCTCATTTATTTGTCTTTTCATCCTCTTACACTGAAAATGGCTCATGAATTTCCCACCTCCAGCCCGTTCCAGCGTGTGCTGAGCCCTGCTGAAGGTGCCAGTCACCTGTGCAGTACATTTTCAGAGCCTTTGAGCAGCAGTGATTGAGCTGAGCTGTAGGAATAACCAGCCTCCCTCCTCAGGCTCCACTACCAGGTAAGTGATTGGTGGAGAAGCTGTTTCAGACACCTCTCATGATTCTCCTGGTTTGCCACTACAGGAGTGGAGTCACTGAGCAGTGAATCTAATTTAGTGCATGAGCAGCACTCATGTTCTGCATGACAATAACTTGCAAATACTTTCTCAGGCACTACATTTTCAGGCTCAGGGAGCCCTCTCCAATTAAAAACAGATTGTCCTTAATAGAATCTATAAATGTGAAGTAGAGTATCTGTTCTATTTTCTTTTGCTAGATTTTTTTTCCTTTGTAACAAGTTTAACCCAACTGTTTTCAGCTTTATTGTCCTGATAAGACAGCAAATTCCATTTCCTGCCATCTGTTGCTAAATTTGCAATTTTCTACAGGATCACTAGGTATATAGTGGGGGGAATTTCTGTTTGTTGCTTTGGAGAACTTTGGAGATAGGCAAAACGATTCTCACTTTTTTGGCTTGCCAAACCCAACCCTGATGGGTATTTAATACAAATACTAAAGAAAAATCTGATTAAGATTCAGCTCCTACATTCTCTTCTTTGTCAGGCCCTTTGCCAGCTTCATCTGTTTCTCCAAACTTACAGTTTATTTTCTTGGATGTAATGGTTTCTTAAGCCTGTTTTTTATTCAAGTGGTCCTTTGCATTCTCTATTAACTGCTTATGCATCTGATTTTGATGGATCCCTCCTTTCAATACCCAAGAATTTGTAGAGATGATTCATTTTGCTGTAGCACTGTTCCAGTTACTCTGTGCCCATGTGGAAACACATTTGCTCTTTCTGCTAACTCTTAAATCTACATGTTTGATTGTCAAACTCACACCTCCTTGATGTTCTCCAAAAGCTGGAAAAGATCTCCTGAAAAATCCATCCATGAGGATGGTCCTGACAATTAACAGATATCTTAAAGCAAAAGGAAGAAGCAGCAAATAGATGTTCATAAATTATTTGAAACCGAGGGAATTTCAGGTACAAAATGTGGTCATAAATGAACACAGAGCAGTTCTCAAATGTGTAGGTGCAAAGGAGATAGCCACTGAGGATAAACCCTCATAACTTGGTCTCTGGCTCCCTTATTTACAACAGTCTCACTGCCATTTAAGTGTTCTGGTTTGGGATCCCAAAGGAACCACTCATGCTTGTTTTGGTTTAACGTTGCATGTGTTCCCACTTGGATTCTGAGGGGAAAAAGGCTCATTTAGCAGTATGGTCTGTCAGTGCTGCCTGCCATTCCTATGCTATTTCTGCCAACAGGATCTGGAACTGCTCACATAATACCTAAAAAACTCAGAAAGGGTCAGAATTATCAAGAAGATTGAGTTTCTCCATGTTTTATGAAAGTAGAAAGATAGCCCATAGAATGGAGAAACTGTTAATTTGCAATGTGAGCCCAAATAATCCATAGATTCACATGGGAATTCAGCAATGAGAGGCTAATTTATAGGGAAACAGGAGCTGTTAGTTTCAGCATTTACAGAACTATTTTCTCTTTGAATCACTTTTTTTTGCATTTTTTTATTTTTAAAAAAAACAAAGATCCCTGAAAAAACCCTTCAACTATTAATTCAACATATTTTTAAAAGAATAAAGAATCACAATATGTTTTAACCATAGGCCATAATATGTTAATATGCATTTACATTATTTATCATTCAAAGGGTTTTGCAGAGGTTGGTATATTTGCATTATTCCTACTTGTTTTGAGGTAAGGCAATGTCACCTGTTATTATTCACATCTTGCTGACCTGTTAAATATACCTTATTGCATTTATGCTTTTCCTAGCTGTAACTATCCTTTCAAGAACTTTAGAAGCACGGAAGTGGCACTGCAGTAATGTATGGGAAATAGTTCAGTGTTTGGCTTTAGTTAAGTACATCATCATTGCCTCGTAAATGTGTGCAATACCCTGTGCTTCCAAATAAACAGCTGAAAAAAAAAGGAGGCTTCCCACAGAAAACTGGGGGGAGGAGGGGTATTGTATTAAAATACAGTTAGTATTTGTCCTTATTCATTCACTAAAAGATTAACATATCTGTGACAAAATAAAAATTATTACAGGAAAATTGGTACTGAGGCCATGTCAGCAGCTGGTCTGGTCTTTAACATATATTCTGAAGAACACAGAGTACAGAAAAGTGGAGTTAATGAGTATTAGTCTTCTATTAAAAGTATTTTTTTAAATAGCTGAAACCCTACCCAGTAAATTTTATTTGTGTAAAGAAACTTGAGAAATTTTTAAATTATTTATGGCTAATATTCTTCATACTGTATCTCTTTGATATCTTCCAAGACTGAGAGCAGATCAATACAACTCCTGCTGCAGGATCAATCTGAATCCTTTTACATATGGATACAGTTAAAATTAATGAAATAAAAGTATTAACATTTAATTACTGGTAAAGTTACATTGTCTCACAAATAACAGCAAAAAGGAATGGAGAAAAACTTAGGTGATAAGAAATGTCTCTTCTTGTGACTCAACTGGTCACAATAGAATCAAGGACTATGAACCAAGGAAAAATTGATTTTTTTATATGAAAGATTTTTAATTTAGAGAGTCACCATACAGAGGAACTCTGATTCTTATGCCATGAGATCAGTGGGCATCTTCCAGCTGATGCCAACAGCCCATGAAAAAAACTTTCTTTGTGACAGGGTTTTCACATGACACATGGCAGCAATTCTAATTCCAGCTGGGTTTCAGCAGAGTTTAGATGGCTGCAAATTTTTATCTTGCAATTAGTGGGCAATGAGAGCCATAAGTCAAACACCCTTTTATGCAGAGCTGTTCATAGCTCTATTAATATATTTCTCCTCTGTATCTATATAACCTCTACCCCTCTGACCTCTCCCTCGCTGTTCAGGTCACCTCAGTGCTTGTGTACAGCTCCCAACGTGGATGCACTACCAGGGCACTCTGGGGCACATCTTCAGGCTCAGATGTTCTCCTTACAACCTTCTTCCCACTCTCGTGGTGGTTTTGGGGCCCAGGGAACAGTGACAGCAGTGACTCTGATGCTGGTGTCCCCAGAGCCCAGCCCCAGCCGTGCCCACCACCCCTGCACAGCCCACCTGGCCACAGCAGTGCAGCAGATACCTCTTCATGCACTCCCATGCTCAGCCAAGTATTTACACCTCTTCCAGTATCTTTGTGGTGACCCCAAAGTCCCCCAAGCAGCCTTCCAGCTTTTTATGTTCCTCATCCTCCTTGAAGGGTGAATTCCACAGAGGAGGACTGACTTTCCAGGCAGTACATTCCCTTTTGTAAGAGCACGGGAGCTGTTAAGACTCCAGTCATCATGTAACTATTCACAAGTGCTATGCTACAATAATCCACTTTTATGGGAGTTTGGAAGATGAATATAAAATAACATAATCCCCAGCTGTGCTGTTATGTGCAAAGCCATCCCATTAATCACACTCAGTTTTACTTTACAGCTTAAAGGTATGCAAAGTGTTGCTGCCATTCAGGTGCCTTAGCCCTGGCAGTTGCACACCCTAAATGCATTTTAAAAGCTATCTTCTCAAGAAATTAAGCACTCAATCTTTTCCTTTCCTCCAGTGGAAATGGTAATTCAGCACCTTCTGATGTCAACAACATATGCAGAGCAGCCAAAAACTCTAGGTGAGCAAATGAAACCTCAGCACTGTGACAGCCTCCAGACCTGAATATAATACATTAAACATGCAAGAAAAAGCCAAAAGTGGTTAAATAATTCTGTTTCTTTATGGGTTATCTGAACTGATTTTGGATCTGTATTTTTCCATGAGGCTACTGAACACAAATAAAAGTATGTGGTAAACCCACATGGCTATGGGTACAAGAGATTAGATTATTTGGGGTTCATGGGCATGAATTCATGCTAGACTGATATTGCCAATAAAGACATGAAATTCTTCTTAAGGCATGTGGGAGCTTGCAGGCCTAGGAGTGAAAACAAGTGATATTTAGAACTGCTCACTTCTTTCCTGGAGCTGAAAGCATTGGTGGGATGGTTTAATTTGAATTGTGAGCAAGCAACTGAGTTTAGACCTAAAAAAAAGGATCTGAATTAGATTAGGAGGCCCTGGCACAGGGTGCCCAGAGAAGCTGTGGCTGCCCCTGGATCCCTGGCAGTGTCCAAGGCCAGGCTGGACAGGGCTTGGAGCAACCTGGGACAGTGGAAGGTGTCCCTGCCCATGGCAGGGGGTGGCACTGGATGGGCTTTAAGATTTCTTCCAACCCAAACCATTCCATAATTCCATGATGCTGTATGACAAAGTCAGGAAGGGAGGAAACAACTCTAACTGGTTACTACTTTTTATCTGATAGATGAAAATCCAATTTTTCTAGATAGTTGGAAATCTAATTTTCTATCATCAAGGCAATACCTCAGATCAGACCCTTGGAAACGACGTGAAGCAGCCTTTTCTTCCACTGGTCTGTGACTCAGGGATCAATCTGTGATGTACCCCCCTAAAATGAAGCTTCTCAGAGAGTAAAAGCAGAAACCACAAGTCAGGGCAGTTTTATAAAACTCCTGGGAATGGATTTGAGAAACCATTTTTATATATATATATATATATATATATATGTTTATTTGTTTTTAAGAGGCAAACTTCAAGTTTTTACTCAACGATTTTGAAGGAATATTGTATATTTTTGTTAAGGAAAGTTCTGCAAATGTTCTTTTATCATAGGTAAACATGAATACGATTTTGTGTGTGCAGTGTTGTATATTTTATATCAGTTATTAGGAACTATGATCTGCAAAGGAATTTCTGGTTGTGTTTACTACTAGGGTCAGATATTTAAACCAGGAATTGCATAAAAATTTCGTGAATTTCATGGACACAGGATATCAGTTCCATTTCACTATCACTGTCATATACAGAGTAACAAGAACATAGTGAATGCTCTTGCAAACTTCAAAGAGGAAATAGATTAAGTAAGTTTTTTATAAAATAAATCTGAAAGTTCAGGCGAGATGTGTGATCCCATAGATTGTGAGCCTTGCAATGTCATGGCTTTCACAAATGCATGGCACCATTCATCTGAATTTGTCTGTAGAGCTCTATAACCAGATGACTGTCAGCTATTCAGCTAAAAAAGAAGAAACAGGCTCTGGAGTCATGATCAGCCAAGATTCACAGGTGCCTCGTGTAGAAACCCTCTTTATAAAGCTTCCCTGCTCTGTGTCAGGACACTAATCTCTATTCAGTGCAGAGAAATTCTGCCTTTCACAGACAGAGGGTCTATTTTTGTCTTTGAAGTTAATCCAACCCTAAGTTGCAGCAACACTTGGACACCCAGATGCAGAAATTCTGTATAGACTTCCTTTTAAATATTCATGGCTGGAAACCTTTTCCTCTGCTTCCATCATTCGAAGCTGAGGATTCTGGCTTTTATGGACTTTTGCTCATCTCTTGATCCATAAGCAAAATGTTGTCTCTCCCACAGAGTTGATGTATATAATGTGGATATACATAGAGCAGTAGTCGGAATATGCAGCAGATGGTCAGCAGAAGAAATAAAAAAATCACTTAATGTCCAACGATCTCATACCAGTGGCAAGACTCATTAAACCGTGGGCTGGACTCAGCAAGACAGAAACTGCTGCTCCAGGGTTTTGCAAGGGATCGAGGGCTAAATTGATGAAACAGAAAGTCTGCATGCTGGCCTGGGATTTGCTACATTGGTCTCTGCTCAGAGCTTATTTAACTGAAGTTTTGTCAAGGAAGGCTGGGCCAGCCCCGTCAGCAGCTCAGCTTTCCATTTCCCAGCGCCTTGCTCCCATCTTGGGCACATTTGCCAACTGTCTGGTTTATATTTATACTCTGTCTTAGCCATCACTCCGGGAATGATCCAGCCCAGTAGTGCTTGCTGCAGATAATGCACTGATGTAGCAATCTACACAGATGGTAAGCTATCAACTTACATTAAAAAAATCATCAGTTATTGTTCCTAATTTTTTTTTCCAAAATTAAGGCAGCTTTGTTCAAAAATCTGTGGAAAAATATACGCACAGTTTCAAGGACACGATGCCTTTGGGCTCTTCTAAGGCCAATTAAAGAATAGTTTAAGATTTCATCTTAATCATCAACAAGCAGTGTCTTAAACTGGAAGATTTTTTTGAAAACTACAACAAATTAGTAAAAGTTTGAGGCAATGATCCTGACTTCAGATCCTATTGGAAATATCACAGTTTAAGATAAGGAATATAAATATAACAAACAATGTCTAACCAGTGTTGACAGAGACTTCTAATTGCTTTTTAAAAGGAAATACCTTTCAAAATGTTAAATTCATTCCAAATATCTTTTTTAACACAGACATATTTGCATAATTTCAATTAATGCAAAAATGCTGATGTTTGCTGTACTTTTATGTGATAGGAGAGGTTTGAAGGCATATTGAAGTTTTTCCTGTCATACTGGTAGGGCAGGAACTAATTATCTATGAATCTGAATGACTAAAAAGCCATGTAGACAAATAATAAAAAAAAAAATTAAAACTTTGGGTTTTTTTATGATAATAACCTGGAGAAAATAAATTTTGTGCTAAATATGGTGGCAGCTTCACAATGGGGAAAAAAAGCTTGCCTTTCTGTAGAGGTTGTAATTACATTTATAGTTTCTTGAGTTTTAAGCAAATGGATTCGTTGCAAAGTAAGCAAAGAGAAGGTGATTCTGGGCAGAATTCAGAGAAAGCTTTAGTTTGGTTTGGGTCATCTTACTTTAATATCTCAACAATTGAGATATGTCAGTTATTAAAGGTAATAAAATATAACTATCTTGGAAAATTAGCAAGTGTCACCTTTTTTTCTGGAGTGCCATTAGTGCTGTTCCTTGCAACAGGTTAGTCCTTTGTTTTATGCTCACCATCACCTATCGTTTAAAAGATTCATTTCTAGAAGCCTGATAATATTCTGACCGGGATAAGTTCCTCACAAATTAACTGGAATTAATGCCTTCTGCAGCTGTGCTGTGTCATCTGCTGCTTGAGGAGAATTTTATAATGGTCTGTGCTTCTCCATTTTAAACTATTGCACTGATTACATCTTGTTAATGTGTCTCAGAGTCCAAAATAAGGGGTAAACCCTGTACTCTGAATGAGCATTCTCTTCCTGGGACGGATCACATGGGATCTCAGGATGTGATTTCCTCATATGATTTCTGACGCCTTTCTATGGAAAAAAAACCCTTCCTGCCATTTCCTGCAGAGGTATGGGTTGAAGCCATGGGACACAGATGCCTTGGACATTTCATTTTCTCTTTCCCATTGGTCATTATGCAGTTGTAGGTTAAGGAGACAAAGGTGTAATTCCAAAACACTGGTGGGGATGTAATGTGGAGGAAGGAAACTTGATAGCAAGGCAATCTCGTTTTCATTTCAAAGGTTGCTTTAAGGCCCTGATCTCCTTCACTTGTTGGTGCAATACAATTCATTTGCATCCTCTCAGCCTGAAGCTTTTCTACTTCCTGCCTAAAAACGACTCTAAAATTAAGGGTTTTTTAAAAAGAATATTACTGATAACACAGCGCTTTATGTTCATCTTCTCAAGTATATTTGTGGCACTTCTCCAAAAGAATAAAAACATGGGAAATTTGCATCAGTGTAGGTCTGTGCCTTGTGTACAATGACAAAGGACAGGGAGGATGGAGCTGGAAGGTGTTTGGAGCAACCTGGTCTGGTGGAAGGTAATCTCTACCCAAGGAACTGGATGAGCTTTAAGGTCTCTTCCCACCCAAATAACCCAGGACTGAAGGATTGCAGTTTATTTCTCTCAGAGGCTCTGGGTGCAGTCCTGGGGCTACACTGAGTTCGTACGAAACCTGTCAGGGACATAAAAGTTCTGGCAACAGAATAAGAGGTGAATCCCTCCACAGCAGAGCTTCTCCCTGAGTGACACCTGTGCACACAGCAGGGAATAAATCAGCACTGGTTTATTGTTTATCATGGACTTGCTCTCACCCCTCCAGCTGCCATCCCTCCCACAGAAAGGTGACATTTGTTGGCAAGACAGTGCCAGCCTGGACCTGCTGCTGATTCCTGTCCCTCCAGGAGCACAGAGGGCTGGATGCTCCTGGGCTGTCTGCCTGGCACCTCTCTGGAGGGATAAATTTGTTCCAAAACAGGGGAAAACAAGAAGGGAGAAGGACAAGAGGCAAAGGCACTCATACCCCCACTGACAGCAGAGATGTTGACATTGCTCCTTGGGGTAAATCAATGGACATTGTCCTTACCAATCTGGATATAGCTGCACATATGAGATACAAGTAATAAGTTCCTTTTTCGAAAATTTTGATTTTTCAGAGGCTTCTTTGTGTTTCTAAAAATGAAAAACTACTTTTGTGTACAATTTTTTCTGATGTTTTTGTTCAAAAATTACAGTTGAAAGTCTCCATAGTAATTATGCAGAAACTGAATTCTTATCTAACAGCTCAATCTCAAAAAAATCAAATGTTTCCCTACACTTTACCCTTCAACTTCTTTCTATCCATTTATTTTGCTCTTGTCAGGAGCATATGACAGAATAAAGACAATATATTACCCTAAAAATTAACAAAATTCTGGTTTATAGAAGACATAATAGATTGTAAAAAAGAAAGGGTTATTAAGTTTTGATAATTACGAGGCTGATGTATATGAGTTATTTCTTTCTTTGTGCTGCAAATGGAGAAACAGCCCAATAGGAATCAGTTCTATGAAGCTTTGCATAAATCTTTTCATAATCTTATGGAATGGTTTGGATTGGAAGGAACATTAAACTTTATGCAGTTCCAACCCTCTACCTTGGGCAGGGACACCTTCCACTGTCCCAGGTTGCTCCAAGCCCTGTCCAACCTGGCCTTGGACACTTCAGGGATGGGGCAGCCACAGCTTCTCTGGGCACCCTGTGCCAGGGCCTCAGCACCCCCACAGGGAACAGTTTATTTCTTATATTTAATCTTCTTACATACTGGCCAGATAGAGAGCTTGCTCCCAGAAATGTCTTTTGGAAGTCCCTAACAATGGGATTTTTGCATTCTCCATGTTGGAAGACAAGGACTGATTTATAAATTTATCAGGAATGAAAGAGTAGGCATTGCAAATTATGAACAAGTCAGATATAGGCTTGCAGTGCTTTCCAAAATATTTTTAAAAGTCAAAGGATCAAAATTCCCATCATTTGCAGGAGTGCAATCTTCAAATCTATCTATTCAAAGCAACTGAATGTCCTTCTGTAAGATGACCTGGGGCACAAGCCTGAAGGTTACTCACAAAGTAAATTCCAGATGACTTAACCCAGGTGAGGAATATCAGACACTCACTAGTCTCTGTCCATTTCTATGTCAATGCGTGTCTCACGGTCCTTCTGCTTGTTTAACTGAGATTTTTTTTCTGATTCTGATCATGAAAAGCTAATTTTCAGTGTTGACAGACCTGACCTGACAAGCAGAGACCTCATTGTCAAAGCAAGGCACAAAACCCTTTGCCTGAAATATGGATATGCCTTGCAATATCCCCCACCCCACAAGTCCAGCCTTCATCCCCCCTTTTCCTCTGCATTTGTGTCCTAGGGTGACTTTGTGATGATTGTATCCCCAATTGTGTGTTCTGGATATTGAGTTCTGTGCCTTTAGGACTGGCTCTGAGAGAGGAGCAGGGAAAGAAGAAGTGTGGAATTTGTTTTGGAAACAGCTCTCACTCCTGCACGTTCCTTCTCTGGACGTGTGTTTGTGTGAAGCACAGACCGGAGGCTGCGACAGAGATCTTTGCTGCTTTTAGTTAGTTCAGCTAGGTGGGGTTCCTGGACTGTTTTTTTTTTTTTCCTTTTTCTTGGGACTGTTTAAACCTGCTCTGGCCTTTGGTGGCTCCACAGAGGATTCCTGGACACAGAATCACAGAAAAAGTTGAGTTGGAAGGGATTCAAAGCGATTATCCAGTCCTGCCCCTGTCCCTGCACAAACACCTCAACAATCCCACCCTGTGCATCCCTGGACCAAACCCTCCTGGAGCTCTGGCAGCCTTGGGGCTGTGCCCATTCCCTGGGCAGTGCCAGCACCCTCTGGGGAAGAGCCTTTCCCTGATCTCCAGCCTGAGCCTGCCCTGGCACAGCTCCAGCCTTTCCCTTGGGTCTCCTGTGCCTGTCACAGAGAGCAGAGATCAGTGTCTGTCCCTCCCCTCCCGTTCACAGGAGGTTGTGACTGCAGGGATGTCTCCCCTCAGTCTCCTCTTCCCCAGGCTGGACACACCAAGTGCCCTCAGCTGCTCCTCATACAGCTTCACCTCGAGGCCCTTCAGCATCCTCGTGGCTTCCTCTGGGTGCTCTACAACAGCTTTAGATCTTTCTTACATTGTGGTAATGCTGAGGACAAAGCTCATTTTTTACTTAGTTTGTACATGTCTCACTTAATAACTCATAAATGACAAAAAATACACCCCTATGGTAGATTGTATAACCTCCCAGTTCAAATATGCTTTTATTATATAGGAAATCTGGACAATACCACAACCTTCTGAAGCCCAGGGTGCTCCAAGATCCAATATCTCCCTCTGGTGTCCTTGCCTGACCTCCAGCTGCATTTGAGGAGTAGATCATGCTGAAGGTGGTGGGGTGCTGTCCAGAGAGGCTGATGGCCACCATGTCACACGTCATAACTGCAGAGACAGGTGGGCACCAGGCCAGGGGCAAACAGGAGCTGCCAAGGCCAGAAATGTGTGCCAGGATCTAGCCACTTGTCAAGTAATTGTTTTTTTTAAGGTGTAGACTTCCAAGCCTTGTGAGTCACCGCAGTGCTGGCTCTGATCCTGTCTCTGCAAGTGATTCATGTGGATAGGTGATTAGGATGTCTTTAAATCTGGCCTGAGGAAATGTCCTTTACAGCAGTTTGGTCACAGTAAAAGCCAAAAGGCCAAAAGCAAGATCTTCAGTACTGTGTGTCTACAGTGGGGATTAAATGTGCTGAGTACTTTACAGCTGAAATTCTATAGCAGCTTTTTCTTAACCCATGTTTTCCTTTCTTTTTTGTTTTAACACCACATATTTATAAAATAAAATGTTACTTTCAGCATCTTGTGCTTAATTATTTTCAGGTTTTCAGGTTGGTTGGAGCAATTGAATTACAAAATTTGCCTGGGTAAAAAAAAAGGAAGTTTGGACATTTGGGTTAGAAACAGAGATGTTTTGTTAGATGGAAGGGACAGAGCCAATTTGCAGTGGTAGCAAATCTGAAATAAATGAACACTCTAGAAACTGTTTCATGAGGGAGAAGATAAAACTGAGCCAAACTTTTCCCTTTATCAGAACTGGACTGTATAGAGGAAATTCATGTTCCAACAGAGTATGTGATTTCTGTTCTTATCACCCTGTCACTCATAGAAGTGAGCCCACAAGAAAGTCACTCTCCTTGAACAGATGATTTCCCTGAGTCATGTTCTGCTGTTGCACTTCTGAATAGTGACTCCTTTGAAATGTTGTGTGAATATCCAGCAGTCACAGATAATGTGTGGGCAACACAAGTCACATCTGTTATGTCCTTCTAAAGTATAGGCTATTGCCATGTGCTCATTGATTCAGTATTCATATTTTGGCATTGCAAGTCTCAGAACAAGGTGTAACTCAACACCCTGCAGTAGTAAATCAGTATCATATCAGATATCATACCTTCAATATCATTAAATCATCTCTCATTCTGTAGTGGTACAATACCTTTCATGTCAGATGATTTTCCTTTTTTTAACATCCTGTGACAAAATGTGAACTGTGATTGCCAAAGCACTGCTTTTAGGGGACATGAGCACTGGTAAGTTGTTTGTAGTGGAAAAGGACAAAACATTGGTGTGGAAATGTGATTTCATTGCCCATATTGCACATATGGTGTTTCCAAGGCAGGAATACTCCTGCCCTGTGACATTAATATAAACTATACTCATTTTACTGTCTGGCATGCTGAAATTACTTCATTCTAATGCTGCTATTCATCAAAAATACCAAAAGTGGAGTTGAGGGGCAGCTGGAAAATTTTTCACGTGTAGCAGGTGGTCAAGCACAGCCTCTATGAATGTGCAATGAAGTGCTGCACCATTAGAACCCCAAATCTCCTTGAGAGGAAAGGTATTCCAAGGCCAGGTGCCCAGAGCAGGCTGCCCTGTGTATACACAGCTCCTAAACCCCGTGTGAAAACACATCTGTACACAAGAGCTTATCTCATCTCCTCCTTGTTATCAGACCTACTCTTTGCAGGGCTCCAGATCATATTTTTTATGTACGTCACGTTAGTTTTAAATAACTCTAATCCCCAATCCAATTAAAGGTATCACCTCAAAGCAGATCATTTCATTTCCTTTGAGAACAGATGCAGACTTAGTATTCGGGTTAGTAAAGCAACCACTGCCAAACTGACCTTCGTTTTATCTCACATCTTATCACCTTCCCTATCTGTGCATGCAACTTTCAGACGTGCACCTGGTGTGTCAGAGCCAATCTAAAGTTCCACTGGACAGGAATTCCTCTACATTAAAATTTGTGGATCCATTTTTGACTCCCAAATGCAATATCTTAATTGGAGCAGATAAAAATCTTTTTTTTCTTTTTTTTTTTTTTTAATATCTGGTAAAGACAACACATTTGTCTTGGAATTGTTTAGAAACATCTCCATGATCCTCGTCCTCTGTTAAAGAAGATGTTCTGAAATCAGACAAAATACTGTTTATTTAGCACCTCATCTTCAGAAGAATCATTTACATTAGACCCAGCCCATCCAAAGGGGCTTTTGCATTGCCTTTCTAAAACATAATTTTCCTCTAGACTCACTGCTCACCTTCATTCTAGCAGCCTGTTAAGGGATGGATAATTAATTTTTTCCCCCCCCTTACATCCAGTGCCACAAATGTTCTTTAAGAGGAAAAGTCTCTGTGTGATGCACAGAGAAACTTTCATATCTTGAACTCTCTGGCTTCCTTGGTGGAAGATTTTATTCCTTAGTGATGTTGTGCCCATGAATCAATTACACTTACAGCAAAGCAATCTAAAGTAGCTGATAAACAACTTTGGGATGTAAGGAACTAATCCTGCATTATATCCAGAAGGAATGGGATTAACCTGCACTATGCCTTTTATTTCTTATGTATTTTATTCTGGAGAGTTCTAGAGGAAACAGGTTTCCAGGCCTCGGTGTTCTGTGGACTGTGTTTACAGATGCTGTAAAAAAGCCATCTATTTTAAATCTGTTTTTCTGCCTGTGGACTGAAGAGGAGACTGAGACCCAAATCCCTTTCTCTGAAGTGTTTTTAGAGTATTCAGACCTTGTTGTGCTTCTAGGGCATGTGAATATTTTGCTACGTGAAATTTAAAAATAAGAGAGAAACAAGAAAATGCAAATTTGCGGTTCTTCCTTCTTTCATAGATGCCTGTGGTGCATTCTGTGGGAAATTCCAGGAAAAAAAAAATGGGTTTAAAATGCAGAATTCTTTCTGAAACTCTTCTGTTTGATGTAGCTGTTCACTGCCTCTAGTGATGAACTCCTTCTGAGTCCACATTAGCTTCAGAGTATGCTTCTTCAAAAAATAGCCTTCATGGAGATAAGGACATGCTTCAAACATAAGTCTGCCAAGAGTGACTTTCCTTCCAGAACTAGGAGATTTTATATGTTTTGGGGGTTTTTTTAAATGATTAAGAAGTTTCATCTGTATTTGTCTTCAGTTTCTGTCACCAGAATATCTTTTTAAAAAGTGTGTGAAACATTGGTATAATTATCACCTTCACTGTAAATTATATGGTAATATTAAGCATCCAGTCTGTTCAAAAATTCAAATACTAACATTCTCTTCAAAATTCCATGCTCTTGTGTGCACATGCCATACCTTGGTGTTCTAAGATTGAATTTCTTATTTACTTGAGATGCTGATAATCTTCATTTGCACCTTGTTGCACCAGGTTTCCATTTAGTTGTTATTCAAGGAAGATGCTTGAATATTGACTGACTTATAACTGTATTTACATTACATTTCTCATTTTAATATTTTTGTCTTTATGTCTTTATTAAATCACAGATGGTGCTGATTATGTTAGACCTTAAGTGATGTTTTTTCATTATGAAATGATTTAAAGTGCATAGAGATAAGGTTCATACCTTCAATAATGTCCTGTACTGAGAGTACTCACTCAGAAGGATGATTAGTGAAGGAACCCATTTGAATGAAACAAAAAGAATGACACCAAGTCATAAACTGGCACTTCTGAAGGAAAAAATAAAACTTCCCCTCTCTTCCCTGTCTTTCACTAGTGGTTGGATATTAAAACAAATCCGGGGAAATCATTGCTGTCCCTCTAGAAAAGTATTTGGGGAAGGGTAGATTCTCCTTCTCCACCACGACAGTTAATATTTCTTTTATGCTCTCAAGCACAGAGATTCCAGTCCTCTCACTTTGGTTCCATAGTTTGGGTGGATGTGAGTGCCAGCACACCCCAGCTCTGGTTCACATCAGGAGTTTCACTGACAGCAATTCAAGGGTTGCATCAGGTCTTCTGTTCCTGGGATTTTCAGTTTCTCAGCACAGTCATTGCATTTGAAATTAAACCTAAATGCTGTGTTCACCAAAACAGATACAAAACCCACTTTTCCTCCCCTAACATGGTGAAAACTGTACAACCACAACATTGCTTCTTGCTTCACCTCTTCCCCTTGCCATACGTGAGCTACAGTGGCCCTGTGCAGTACAGCTGATATTTACTAATTCCCTCCACCTAATTTTCCTGTGACAAATGAAAAGGTTCAAATTAAAAGATTCAAATGAAAAGGTTCAAATGAAAGGGTTCAGCCTGAAGGTGCTGTTAGAGATGGCTCAGAGATGGCACCTTCCGGTGTGGGTGAGAGTCAGCAGGCTCAGCCTAAGCCTGGGAGGAAACTTGCCCTCACTGAGTAAGTGGGGCATCACTTCCTGACCTCACTTGAGGAAGATGCTGCTGGAATCCAGAGCTTGGAATCCAGAGCTTGGACTCAATGACTAATTTAGTCCTTTTCTCTGGGTGGGTGCACTCCACAACAAATCCCTTCCAAAGATTAACCACTGCTCCTCACAGCTCATGGTCCTGACCCAGCAATGCACACGATGAGCTCAGGGCACGCACTTTTTACACCTCAGCTTGATTCCTGCCAACCCAGTGTGCTGTGTGCTCCTTGTGCTGCTCAGCCATCCTCCCATCTGTGTTTTACACCACCTGCTGATTCCTGCAAAGCAAAATGTGTTGTGCCATCTCCCAGCCACATTCCTGGACAAAAGCTGCAGCAGGAGCCGGCCATTCAGTAGGATAACAACTGGACTCTGCCCAAGAAAACACAGGAATACTCCATGTTTTCAAGGCTGGTGTGTCAGTGCAGTGAGAACATACTGGAAATAATCCCTTCAGCCTCTGGAAGCAGCAGAGCCTCACATTCATGGAGACACAAGCTCACCTGGTGGTACTCCTCTGCAGAACACATTTGTTTTTGAGAGTGCATTGGGTTTTAGTCTTGTTTTCCTCTTTATTGCTTGAAATGGAATGTTTTGTTGGTCCATCCTTATACACAACACAGGAGCAGATTACCTACACAAAAATTTCTCTGCACCGTGTTGGCTTTGAATTTTAGTTGGTATTTTTTGTCAAATTCAAACAACCAGTAAACACTCCACTGATTACAGATTGATTGATTCATTCATGTGAATTTTAAAAGTTACACTCAGCAGTGCCACAATGGAAATCTAAGGGTGTTTGATGTATCTTGGCATGACCTGGCTTCCAGGAAAAGGACCAATCATCCATTTCATGTTAATGAAAGCAAGCTTAAAAGCTGGGCAGAACATCTGGAACCTTAAAAGATTTGCAGTGAACAGAATAAAATAAAAATTTTAAACCTGGGCCCAACCCACTGTACACAAAAATGCTGCATTAAATTGTTCTGACCCTAAGTGAAAACTGAAAAGTTGTACTTTATTCTAGCTGAGGAATATAAACTGTGTTCAAAAAGGAGACATGGAAATTTAGTTTCTTTACCGTGCAAGTAAATTGAGGGGGTTTTTTTGCTGTGAACAATGATGTTAGGAGAGGATTCAATGGTATTTTGGTTTCAGGATTAGAAATTAAAATATTAATGTAATTTAGTATTATGATTACTAAGTGGTTTGGTCTTCAAAAAATATGAAAGAAGTTGCAAGCAATTCCATGTAACTCATTAATTAAGTCCCATTTGAAGCAATCGGGCAACAATTTGTTTCATGTTCAGGAAAGAAATTTTGTGGCCAGAGGAAAGAGGTTATTATTTTCAGTAATTAATGATAACCTTGACCGTATGCAGGAGCTCCTTCAGGCGTGACCAAATGATTTCTGGCAGACTGCATAGATAAATCCCTATAAAACTCCAGTCTCAGAGAAAGTTTTCATGAATTCTGTTACACTTTGAGGATATACCTCCCAGTCTCATGAAAGAGAAAAACCAACCCTTACTCTCGAGATGCTCCTTTAAAAGTCCTTTATACATATATTCTGTTGATTAGTGAAATTCAGTGTAAAATTAAACATTAACAGAGTTGGTTGTAGTCACTGCCAACACCATGACCTTTATTAAAAGTTGAAGCATTGCCTCTTTAATCTGTATCTGAAAAGACACCTGCCCAAAAAATACTATTGAAAATAGTATTTATGTCTTCATTAACTCAATCTAATTTCTCTTTCCATAATAAATTCACCCAGCAGCAGAGCCCAAACACTAACCTGAAGGAGTTGTTTAGAAAGCCCTGGAAAGGAAAGACATTTTGTTCTAATTCCCCCTTGTTGTTTGTTTGAAGCCTAGACTATCCATGGCACACAGAATCATAGACTGGTTAAGGCTGGAAGGGACCTGAAGATCACAGAGATGTTTTCTCTGCTTTTATTTCTATCTTCTCTTGAATACAAAAAAAATGTACTGGGGTTTGGTTCTCTTATTGCACTCACTGTCTGTTGAAATGTTTGATGTTACAGCCTGAGCACTGGTTCCTGTTTCTCCATGGCATTACCCAGGCATTCGTGCTACACTACATTCACTTACCTGTTGGCAGGTATCAAAAATTCAGTATTTTACCTGGATTAGGTATATTCTCACCATGAGGAATATCTGAAAACTATTCCATTAACTTTTTGTTTTCTTTCTCACTATTGGTCTTTTCCCCACTGTTATTCTTTTATCCAGTACTTTATCTTGATCTATCCAATTTTTTTTTAATTGGCTTGGACATTAAACCAGTTTCTTTGGACCTTTTCCTCTCACTTCTCTTTTTAAAACTCTTCTTATCAGCCATAAAAGCCTGGATGTCAGAAGGCAGTTTTCCCAGACAGTCAGATGGAGTCCAACCTTTGAAAACTGCCTCTTTTAACAAACATATCCCACTGGCAAAGTATTCCCAAGCCTGCTTTAACACTGATATTTGAGTCATCTGCTGCTCATCACTACATCATACACCCTATCTCCCTCTGTACTGACAAGAAAAAAATTTAGAGTAGTCACTAAAATGAGACTTAATTAACTCAAAAGTAAGTGATGGTATTTCTAAGTTTGAGACACACTGCAAAATCTAACTGCTATGAAAGTTTTGTGCAACTCCCTCTAAAACAGGCAGACTCACTGCTGGTAGCATTTACTGTCATAGAATCATGGAGTGCCTTCGGGTTGGAAGGGATCTCAAGGATCACTTGGTCCAACCTTTTTTGGCAAAAGCATAGTCTTGAAAAGATGGCCCAGCACCCTATCCAGCTGCATATTAAAATTTTCCAGCCCTGGGGAGTTCAGTGCTTCCCTGGAGAGGTTATTCCAGTGACTGACTGTTCTCATTGTGAAACATTTTCCTCTTGTGTCCACTCAGCATCTCCCCAGCAGTACCTTGTACCCATTTCCTCTCGTCTTTTCCATGTGACTCCTTGTAAAAAGGGAGTCTTCATCTTCTTTCTGTCTCCCTTTAAATACTGGAACACAGAAAAAAGGTCTCTCCTCAGCCTGCTTTTCTCACAGCCAAGTAAACACAAGCCTTTCAGACTTTCATAATGGGCCAGCTTCCTGTTCTGGGATCATCTTTGCCTGGACCTTTCCCCGCCTGTCCACATCTTTTTGGCACACTGCCACATCTTTATATTAAAAAAAATTAGTGAAGTTGCAAGCTTTGCATTGAAATAAAAAATTTTTTATATAACAAGAAAGCTGTGTTTTGATCAATCCTTGCAACTTTACATGCCTCACTTCATCTTTATCACTGCCATTATATATGGCAATCAAACACTGCTCCAAAACCCTATGGAGGTTATTTTAGAAGACCTGATTATTTTAAATTATTTGAAATCTATTATATTCAGTTTTGGTGGGGGAAAAAAAAAAGTGAGTCTGGACTGCTTCTTGTGTTTAAGGAGCTCTGGGCTCCTGCAGAAGTTGATGGTGAATCATCTCTTTGCAGGATGCTCATTCAGGTCATGGCCAAGACACACCGAGAGGACACGAGGCTCTGCAGTGATTGTACAACCTCTCTTGGCTGAAAGGTTTTCAAATCATGAAATGACCCCACAAGTGAAATTTTTGGTTTCAACTACCAGATCACAATGCAAAGCATAATATGCAGAAGAAAAAGGGCATGAAAGCTGCATGTACAGCCTCCTGAAAGAAGGGGGAGGGCCTCCAAAAAGCAAAGAGGAATTGATGGTGCTTGAGCTTGCAACAGCAGAGCTGAAAGCAGGGGAGTGTGAAGTATCCCTGGCAGTTCTGGAACACTGAACCTAAACTAGATTTCTTTAAAATCAATAGAGAAAGGTGCTAAATGCAGGAGTCACTGGACTATCCCACAATGCTTGTGCTCAGAAGAACAATGTCCTTAAAAGCTCATTCATTTGAGATTTACTGTAGTGTCATTGCACTAATTTCAACAAAGCAATTTTTGACCAGCAATCAAGCATACCCACTTTATGCTAATGTAGATTTGATTAGCTGGCTTTCAGGATCTCTCTCTGTTTCTAGGAAGGACTGAAACTCTTCTATTTTCTTTCCTCAGGCATCCTTTCCAATTCATATTTGACAAACGAGATGAGAAATCAATTGTGTGTAGTATACACTGAATAATGACCCGCAAAGTTCCTAAAACAGTTGTGCTTGCTCCAGAGCAGTTATTCAGGATTCTGTACACAATCCTCTGGCACTGTTACACCTGGCCAAGTGCCACGGAAAACACGGCTCTGTAAAACAGGCAAACCAAATGGGATGATGAATCTGTGCTGGTGTCACTCCTAAGTTGCCTCCTATCCTACACAGTCACAAACAAATCAGGATTTATTCTGACCTTTCCCATTGTGTTTAGGAAAACAGGAATGGAGGATTATTGAGAGCTGGGACTGTTCAACTCCCACAAACACGAGGACCGTGCCCTGTGCCTGCACCATTCCTGCATCCATGACCTTGAGGAGATTTTAGTGCCAAGCTGGGATTTCTCAGGGTTTCCTGGACTTCCTTACAGCAGCTTGGATCAGTCAGGATTCCACAGAGCATCCCTTACCTCTGCCGTGGCATGCGGATGAGGGGCTGCTTGTGGCACCTCTTGCTGAGGCTGAAGAGCTTGTGCACCGTTCTCTGGGCCTTGAGGAAGAGCTGCCTCATGCTGCTCTCCAGCTGCTCGTAGCGGCGCTGGAAATTAGAATCCATTGTCCACAAATGCATCACAGCAGATGTGTTCAGGAAATAATTCATAGGCAGCCTCTTCATAAATAATTTGAATTCATCTGGAAAAAAAAAAAAAAAAGAGAGGAATAATTAATAGTCTTTAATTATGCAGCTATGGTTATTCTTGCAGCAGAAATTAACTTCTAACTTGTTTTTTTCTTGAACCAATTTTCATGAACTTGATCTTTTGAAATTTTAAAATTGAGTATTTTAACTCTTTCAAACTAGAAAGGTGAATACATTTTTCTCAGTAATATTAGAATAAATCAAACAAAATCCAATATTCATATAATTTTTAAATTAATATTAAAGCAACTACAAGCATTGTCCTTATTTCTCAACCTGGATAATATGAAGATTAAATGAGAATCAGAGTTTCTTACATTCAAATCTGGGTTCTGAAAGCAAACGTGCATTTAATGATCAATGTTTATTGACTCATTTAAAGAACATCAGAAAGTGTCTTAAAAGAAGTATATTCCAATACTTAGGACATCCAAGTAAATGTGATTTTACAGGCCATTTCTCTTATATATATCTGTTATTTCACCTGACACAAGCCATTAAATTAGACTTTCATAAGTATTTACAATTAAAATTGAGCCTTTCAAAGCATTTTACGGTACTTCAAAATTTTATGACACTTCAAAAATGTTCCCATAACTTCATTTTGTCTCTAAAGTGGTGGAAAGAAGTTCTTCAATCACAAGGTCATTGTGACTGTGAACATGCCATGCTTTGTGACTTGTTCTGGTAGCTCCAGGGTCCATACAAGATATGCAGACAGAATCTTATTAACGGAGTTTTATTAATCAGGCAGTCTGTTTCCGTAAGTAGAATGATTTAAAACCTCTGAACCTAAATAAACTTCCATTAAAAGGGCTCCAAATATTGGGGAAATATGTGAGAATGAGTGGCACACTTGAATGCACACATTTATCCTTTTCCTTTCTTGTCTTGTTTTTGTATATCAGTGTGTTTCCCTGCCTGCTGCTATCCTCCCACCCTTCACAATCCACTTTTTTCTTTCAGCTTGTTCCTGCAACAAAGTCACTCATCCCACAGTTTGGCTTTCACCCTGCCAGATGCTCCTTTTGGAGAGTCTGCACTTCAGCAGGCTGTGTGAAAGCAAAAATCCTGCTGCCTGAAGTAGCCTCCCTCTTCAAACAAAAATAATCATAATATTTAACATTGGTGCCATTTTAAGTTGCTCATGGATCAAGGTTGATTGGGGAAAACATCCACTCACATCAAAGAATACTCCATTAACATCCTTGTTCGTAAGTCTTTTAGTTTAGCTTTAATTTAGGTTTTCCAACAACATTTTTATTCAATGCAGGCAAAAATATTTTCTTTTTTTATGGCTGGAGGAAAAAAGATCTTTTGTAAATAAGCTGGAGTGGTCCTTGACCACATCCTGAAGGACACAGGGCACTGATGGAATACAACAGGGCCACTTCAACAGAGTATTTTCTGTGATGGATGAAGACTCATAACAAAACAAAAGGCATTGAAAAGTCTTCTGGAAGGGAAAAAAATGGAAGTCCAGGGTCAAAGATGATGATTTCATGTTTATCAAAGTGTTTTTAATAATTGCTCTGGGGATGTGTTGTTCATGTTGCCCTCATGCCTTCCTCTTTGCACAGCCCCTGTGCTGCCCTCAGGGCATGATGAAAAGGAACAGTTTCTTTATCTTATCAACTATTTGGAACCTTTTATCTTTTGCTTTTTCCCATCCTTAATTTTGTCTAAGTTGGGTTTTATCCTCTGTCCAGCAAGAATGTCCATTCCTGGCTGTACAGCTAACAATTTGAATTAATGGGGATATTTAATAAATTCTACATTACCAGATGAGCATCTCTGTGAATTTTAGTGTAGTTTTGGGATAGGCAGATCCATTTTCTCCTTCCCAAGAGATAATTATTCCTTCCTTAGAATTACAAAAGAGTTTGGGTCAGAAGAAACAATTTTAGTCCAACCCCCACTGCAAAGAGTAGGGATACACTCCACTAGATTAGGTTGCTCAGAGCCCCATCCAACTTTACCAACCTCTGATTCCTTGTTGGAAATGACATAACTTCCTTTTTAGTTTTAATTAACTTTAGTCATGGGTTTGTCCATCTTTGCCAAGGGGGAGGGGAGCTGAGCTCTATGGTTGGTTTAATCTTTAAACCTCCAAGGCTTTGGGTTTGGCTGGGCAGGGCCTGATAAGTTTCAACAAACAAAAGGGGAGTTTTGGAGGTCTGGGATTTAAAAATATACATGTTGGGAATCTAGAAGATTTCCTCCATGGAGGAGGTAAGCAGACGTTACTGCCTGGCAAAGTTGGAGACACCCTCTGTAAGAAAAGAATGCAAAATGTTACAGACACATATTATAAAGTTGGTTTTTCGCAAAGATTAAATAATATATGTATAATATAGGAAGGTTTTGCTGTATTTTTTACTTCTGATATTAATGAAACTTAGAAATAAGTAGTGTGATGAATATATGTATTCCTTAGGCTGTGGCATGATATTGAAGAAAAGACTGGGGGGTTTTTTTGTAACATCTAAACTGACTAAACCAAAGGGATGGAGAAAATCCCCTGCATTCCTGAATTATCTCATCCAAATGAATATTACTGGTCAAAGCTTCAGGAAATGAACTTATTGAATCTCTGTTATCAGTATGTTATCCAGATGAAGATGGCAAAAAACTCCAGGACCAGACAGAATGGAGCCACCCTCAGATGGATGTACCAGATAAAATGGTTGGGGGGAGTTGGAACGGAACAAAGAAATTCACACTCAAGAGGAATGTTTTGAATCATGCATGTAAATTTATAAATATGCAACAGGCTGGTACTTTTAAGGAGTGAGCTTTTTCTTAGGTGTGCTCTTGGCTGAAGTCACCTGGCCATATAATATTTTGCTTTTCTGTCTCCTAATTTTCTTTTTATTGTTTTTATTAAACTTCTGAATTTTTCAAAGAAGTGAACCTCATTTTTCACATAAGGGAACCACAGAACTGCCCCTAATGAGCATGAAAGGCAAAGAGATTGATATCCAACAGAAGATCACACACTAACTAATGAAAAGGATGGTGTAATGTAGAACCAAGGCATTCTTTGTCTCCTATAAATGTATAAGTACGTAAAAAGCCTTGCAATGGCACATCCTGGCCAGACTAAAGGAATGCCTGGCTCGCTGGCAGCTCAAAGAAAGTGCCAGAGTTTAGTTCCTTCCCAAGTTCAGTGGCATCCTCACACTGCCCTTCCCAGCCCTCAGCCCCTCCCGGGTCTGCACAGGAGGTGTGACAGAAGGGTGTGCCTGGCTGGCCTAAAGGAACCACAGTCCTGTTGGCTTGGTAAAGCCTTCAGAGTCTAAAGACTTAAAAATATTAAAAATGGTAGTTTGAAAAAATAATAATAATTACTGGGAAATAAAGTTAACTGAGGTGATACAAAGTAGATCCTTTGCAAAGCACAGATCTGCAGCTTGGAAAAATCAACAAGTTCTACCAGACTGAGAGGACTGAGGGTATGTATGTATATAAATATATGCTCTGACACCTCGGGAGGGATCAGATCCCAAAGCCACGTTCCTGACTACCTGCTTAATTCCTCAGGTCTCTTTTCCCTTCCGTTCCTCTGAGGCACTGGTGTATCTCCTTAAAATGAGCGTCCTGAAGCCAAAACAAAGGCAGCTCCCTCAGGAGACACAGGCTCCGAGGATGCCTTTTCAGCCCTCTCATTGCTCTAACCAGGGATTTAAGGAACGTTGTCACTCTGCTGTCCTCTGCTCGGTGGCACTAATCTCTACAGCTAACAACTGCTCCATGCAGTGTTCAGAAGTGATAAGGAAGGTTTACGCTCCCCAACTTGCAATGCAACAGCAATTCCAATAAGAAAACAGGTTTTTTCTCCCTGTAATAGACATCATATTTAACTACCCTTGTGCCCTGTCTGATCCTGCTAATGAGCTCCATGATGCAGGTGGAGGAGGGACAGAGATAAAATGAGCACAGTTACAGAGTGCCTGCTGCATTAAAAAAAATAAATAAATAAAAAGAGAGAGAGGATAATGCGCCCATATCTTAAACAGACACATTTCATGATCTGTGAAACTACAACATGAACTCCTAACACTGAGAGATGATTAAACTATTACACTCTAATCAACACACGGTGCCAGCCGTTGCTGGGGATTAACAGCCAGTGTTACAGTCCCGGGGGCCACAGAAATTGATACTTCCATTCATAAAATCAGAGAATATCCTGAGCTGGGAAGGACCCACAAGGATCATCGAGTCCAACCTCTGGCCCTGTACAGGACAACCCCAAAAAACCAGACCATGATTCTTGATACCACATAAAATCTGATTACAGCACTTCCTCTTTCACGTGGGTAGTACATGCAGTATGATTTTTAGATATTCTTAACTAATTGCAAATAAGGTAAAAAGGGTAAAACATTATATGCAGTGCTGGGTCAAGCAAGTTCATTTTCTGACTGGATGTGTCTCTTTTCCCTTCTCCTTTCTGCCAGGTAAATCTTTCTCGTGTCAACAGTGCCTGGAGATGGAAATGGCATCCCATATTTCAGTGGGAAAGAATAAATGAGAAATATAATGGGAGCAAACATTACTGCTGAAATGATGAATATCACACATATTTAGGCTGTGAGAAATATCTGGTGCTGCAGATATGTTCCTTGGATCCTCGCTGTTATTTGGTGTCATGGCAGGGCTCAGTGCTGAGTGCAGTGATTACCACTCGGAGCTGCAAAGGCCACAAAAACCCAGGAAGCCTCACCCGAGGATTTGACAGTGCTCTGCCACAGGGGAAAAAGGTGCCTGCTCTCTGTTGGAAGAGGACAGGAGCCCTGATCTCTCTGCTGTGAATATTTTGGTTTTCCCTGGTATTTTGCTGCAAGGCCCATGCGTACAAGGCTGTCCCACCTACACAGCACATTTGTGGTTTTGTTTCTGCTGAGTGCCTTGTGGAGCTTCTCCAGGCTGCCAAAATGTCTTAGGTTAGCTTGTTTCCTAAGATGCCTTGTGGAGGATCAATGAATTTATACCTCCTTGGGGACTCAAAACACCAGGGTATTAAAGGTGCTGCAGGCTGACATCTGACAGCAATGCCACGCTGGGAATATGAAAATAACAAATTTTATCACTGCACTTTTGTCTCCTATTTCCTTTTTAGCAAGCAGAGCAAGTCCACGACTGAGCTTTGAAACTGTCACTCCTGAAAATTTCTTTTAAATCATATAGGCACTGTTTCCACAATGAGTGCAACAGAGATTATCTCAGGACTAAGGATGCTGGAGCAGTTCCTTCCTCACAGCCCAGACTCTGCACAAAGGCAGGGAAGAGCCTCTGCAGTCAGGGTAGCAGGGGGATAAAACAGCAGCTCCTTGTGTCCAGGGAGGTCTCAGGGATGTGCTTATGGAGCACCAGGACTCCTAAGCAAATAAGAAAATTCAGATTTAACATGGATTTTTATCAAAGGGAGGAGAACACTGGTTTTCTTCCTGCTGGTTCTTATCATGGCTGAAATCCATGACAACTTGCATGTGACAATAATTAAGTGAGGGGAAATTCTACATACAATTTAGGAGAATGTAAAGCATGGTTTGAAAAAATCTGCATTTGGTGCTACGCTAAGAAAAAAATTGTTTCATAGTAAAGTAACCCACAAGAAATTTCAGCCACCTTCTGTCAGTCTCCAGAAATGGCAGTTTCTGGGGAGATGACATTTCATCAAGCATTATTCTGTTGTTTAATTTAATATTCTGTGATGAGCCATTTCACCTAAAATGAGATAATATAATCCTATGGAAACAAAACCTTTGGCATTGAAAATTACAGCAGAGTGCTTCAGAAGATACATAATCTTGTCTAATTGTGGATTACATGGTCCACCCAAAATCAATTTTAATTTTTTTAAACTATATTCAAACCCCGAAAAAGCAATTATGTTTTCTGGGCAAAAGCAGACTGACAATAACTGAAAGAAAGTAAGACTCTTTTGTTGACTGAAACATATTATTCACAATTTTATAGTCTGTGTATTTTCCAATATTAATAAGGATTTGGATTTTAGAGGTAGGTTTTTTTTTAATTTAACAAAGTTCAGTAAAAATATGTGTATAGGAGAAAACCCCTTTTTACATCAAATTATCATGTCAAAATCTACCATTAGAGAGTAATTGTAATGGGCTGTTTGGTAATTTCTCTAAATGAGGCTCTAAGGAAACATTTTTCTCCCTTAAAAGTCTGGACATCTGTCATTCGTACACACATCCTCTTTTTTAATCAAGTTCTTTAACTTGCTCTAGAGGTATTAAAATTCTGCCATCACAGTCTAAAAGTGAGTAATACCTCATGCAAAAACTGTTCTGCTTTGGCTCTAACAAAATGTTACAGTGGGATAAATGCAAATTAACAAAAATCAACTGGTCTTTAACATGTGAGGGTGTCATGCTGCCTGAACAAGCAATGACATCATCTGATGTGCTGGTCCAGCTCAGAGTGCTTCAGACAGCTTCAAAATTAGCTCCAGAGAATTCTTGTTCTCCTCTGCATTTCCTCTTCTCTCACCCTCATAATGAGAATTGCAAATGATCACTCCTTTGTACAGAGCACTGCTTCTTTAGGAAGCCAGCTGGCTTCTTAAACCAGAGTTCTGGGATCAGATGTTCAGTCAGACTTGGTATTTCCTTGGGCAGTCTATAGTCCAAGGAGGGATGATCTTGTGCTTCAAGCAGGTCAACTCTGACATCAGAATAACTTTCTCAGAGCCTGGTCCAGTCAGGATTTGGAAACTGCTGCCACCAAGGCTCAAGTGCCCTGATGGAGAATAGAATTCTCCATATCCCTGGTGTGACTCTCGTTTCCCTTTGTGCTGCTGTCTCTCCCCACACAGAGCCTGGCTCTCTCCTTCCCCTCCCTGCAGACAAGGTGGCTGCTCTGAGTTCACTGACGTGTCCATGCCCAAGGCTGACCAAGCCCTCCTGGGGCCTCTCCTCTCAGGGCAGCTTCTCCAGCCCCCACCTCTGTGAGGACATCCCTGACCCCACTCCTGAGGGGTGCTGATGCCTTTCCTGTGCTGTGGAGCCCCAAACTGGATGCAGCATCTGAGTGTGGTCTGAAAGGTGCTGAGGCTAATCCCCTCCTTGAGCTCTGCTCTCTGACCTCCTCTGTAGCACCCAAACTTGGCCTTGCTGCTGTCAGGACACTTTGTCCTCTTCCCCAGAAACCTTCCAGGGAGATCCAGCCCCAGCTGATGCTCTGCCTGTCCAGAGCAGGATTTTTCTTTTTGCTTTGTTGAGCTCCACCAGGCTCCTGTTGTCCTGATCCACCAGGTCCCTCTGTATGCCAGCCCTGACCTTGAAGGTTTCTCTCTCACTCCTTCAAACTGGCAACATCTGAGAGTGCAGTTTCTTCAAGGAATTGTTAAAGAAATCAAAGGGAACAAGTCCTGGGACAGACCCTGGCTGTGTCTGGGATAGTCCCTGGCTGTATGGCACTTGGCACCAGTTTTCAGACAGGATGTGTGACCCTCTAACCCTGCACTCTGTCTCCCACAATATTCTGGTACCCAGGGTGAGACACAGTGCTTTGGGCATGATATTTTTGGGCCTGAGAGATTTTAGCCTGCTGGTAGCTGCTAACTCCTTTCCCAAGAGAAATGTTTCTTAGGAAAGCCTTTTCCCAAAACAATCTTGGCAAAAACCACTATCCTTTCCCCAAACAATCTTTCTCCAGGTGGTGTTTGCCTTTCTGGTTCTCAGAGAAAACATTCTGGCTGTTTCTCAGTTTGATCAATGAGATTGGGGAGGTGTCAGTCCTGTTCTCTGATCATGTTAAGTCTGTATCAGAACATCTTATAAAATGAGACAATTACAGGTTTTTTTATGCCTTTTGCCTTCTGAAATATTTGGAGTCTTTTGTTCGTGTCCTACAACAACACAGTGCTGTGGATGGAAGGACAAACAGATGGGTAAAAATCCAGTTCTGTGACCAGATTCCATCTGTAGAGCCTTGCTAAGACTGAAGCAAATGACACCCATTGCTCTCCTCTCATCCATAAATCAGTTTTGTCATGGAGAGAATGAGATGGGTCAGAGACGATTTGTCATCTTCTCCCTCATGTCCCTTGCTCTCCCCTCACCTCTGCTGGCTGCCACATGACCCCCATGCTTCTCCCTCACTGCCCAGGGTGACAACACGAGATGAAAAAGTTCCCAGATTGAGATAAGGACAGGGAGAGCCCACTTATAAATAACAGACATGAGCAAAAGTGACTTAATGAGGGAGTATTAATATATTGCCAGTTTAAAATAGAGTAGGATTGTAAGGAGGAAAAAAGACAAAATAAAACCACCTTCACCTCAGCCCTTCCTTCTTCCACTGCTCAATTCCACTCCTACATTCCCAATTCTTCCTTTCCCCCATGACCATTGCTGGGTGGTGGAGGAGGGAGGCTGCAGTCAGTCCATAGGACTTTGTCTCTCACAATCCTTCTTCCTCATGCTGTTCCACTGCCCCAGAGTGGGCACAGTCCTTCCCTGGGTCTGTCCCACCAGGTCTGTACCTGGTGGGTCCTTTGAGATCACACTGCTCGAGCCTGCTCCACCACAGGCCACCACAAAACCTGCTCCTGCCTGGGCTCCTCCTTCCCCCAGGGCATCTCCCCTACAGAGGAGTGGGTTCCTTCATGGGATGCAGGTTTGCCCCACCGTGGACCTCCAGGGGCTGCCAGGGGACAACCTGCCTCACCATGGACATCTCCACAGGCTGCAGGGAAACCTCTGCTCCAGCACCTGCAGCACCTGCTCCTTCACCAGCCTGGCTGCCAGCAGGGCTGTTTGTCTCACCTCTTCTCCCTCCTCTCTCTCCCAGCTGCACTGCAGTGTTTACCCTTTCTCACACAGGGTCTCAGAGGTGCCACCAGTGTCACTGACAGGGCCAGCTTTGGGCAGGGGGTGGCAGCTTTGGGGGAGGCTGGCACTGGCTCTGTCTGACATGGGGTAGCACCTGGTCTGTTCTCAGCACAGGCCATCCTTGCAGTTCCTCACTGCAAAAACTTTGCCAGATGAATCTCATACATCTCCAAAAATCTTGCCCAAGAGGACTCATCCCATGACTTTCCCAATGACCAAAGTGAATCCCATCAATCAGTAATTCCCTGGAGGGTCCTTTCAGGCTTTTTTTGATGATCAGTATAATATTTACTTTTCTCCAGTCCTCAGGGATATTCCCCAACCTCCATGATCTTCCAAAACAGAGAGACCCTGCCAGGATATCATCTGTCTCTCAAATCCCCAGATGCAGTCTGATAACTCCCATGGAATACCAGGGGTCAGGTTCTCTCCAGTAACCTTTGATTGCTCCATTTTTCACTCCTGGTGCCTCCTTTCCCCTGTGCCTCCTCCTCCTGAGCTCAAGGACCTGCAGTATTTGCTGGTGAATACTGAGGGCAAAGAAAGCATTGAGTACTCCTGAGACAAACCCCTAAATCACTTAACCCGTTCAGCAGCAGGCTCACAATTCCTTTTTTAATCTTTTACCTCCAGCTATAAAAGCTTTTCTTGTTGCTCTTGGCATACCTTGCAAGCACTGGATGTAGCTTTTCCCATCACCACCTCTGAATGCCTGGGCAGGGTTCCTGAGTTTTTCCTTGGTAGCCTGTCCGTATTTGCATCTCCTGTACTTCTGCCTTTTTGCTTTGTAATTCTGCCTTGAGCTGCCCATTTTAGCAAACCCCTAAAATCCCTAAAGTTTTAGTATATGATTTTAGTGTGAGAATGGACATTTCTGCTTCAGGATGCTGCCCTGAGAACCTGGCCAGCTTTCCAGAGCTCCCTTGTCTTCAGAGCTTTCTCAGAGGGACAGCTTCTCCCAGTTCCCAGAATTGAATGAAGATGCTTTTGTGAAGCCCAGGTCTAAGTTCTGCTGCTCTCCTACCCTGTGCTTCCCAAATCCTGGCACATATCCTCTACAGACAAGGCTGCCAATGATTATCCCATCCCCAAGTAGCAGTTCTTTGTCAAGGAACAGCCAGCCCAGCTCTGTGCCACTCCTTTTGATTGATCCAGTGCCTGCATCAAGATGCTATTGCTGACAACCTTCAAAAGCCTCCTTGACTGCTCGACACACCCTGGAATTGCTTAGGGAAGGCTTCATCCCCTCCTTCACACTGACTGAGTGGTCTGTAACAGGTTCCCACCCCAATGTCACCACTGTTGGCCTCTCCTGTGACCCTGACCCACAAATTCTCATTCCTGTTGTCCATCCCAGAGCAGAGCTCCCAACATCCAGGCTACTCCATGACAGAAAAGGCAACTCCCTCCTCCCTCATCCTACTGATTTCACACATGGAGTGCATCTGAGCAGCACACCCAGGGTGGATTTCCATTTCCCACCTTTTACTGTTGCCTTGTTGCTGTCACCCTGCACTGTGCATTCCTAGGAAAGATTCCCCCTTTTCCTCACAGCCCTGATCCCTGTGTGACTCCTGATGCCTTCCAGCCATGCCATTCCCTCTCTGAGCCTCATCCCATCCATGAAATGATATTACAGGGGCATGTGCCTGTAATAATGCCTTTCCAGATTACTGCATGACAGATGAAAAACAACTTAAGGAACTCAAAAATTTATATTAAATTAAAAAAAAAAATCAGTGTGGTTTTAATTCATTCCTGCTGCATTTTTCCTTCAAAGTAACCTGTCTCCTTGTCTCTGCTAATCATTTGCCTACACCTGGGTTTAACACGACTCCAGCCTTCCTTTGGCACAATTCCTTCTAACAGCAAGCCAAAGTAAACAGATAATATTGCATAAGGGAAAGCAGGGACAAACAGACTGACAAGAATATTCAGACCAGAAGCTCTCCTTGATAAAAAAAAAAACAAAAAAACCACTTAGGAAATATCTCTAGTAGCTCCAGAAGGTTATTTCCCTACAGAAAAGGTGACACAGAGCATCAAAGTCAGCCAGCCCTGCAGTGTGGCCATTTCAGGGCTGATTATCTGCTGGTGCTGTAAAAAAGATTATTCTTTAATATAAATACTGGCTGGTTTTTCTTACAGGTTAGGAGTTGGAAAGAAGACTGAAGTTCATCACCCACAACAGCAAAGGAAAGCTGCTAAAGCTATTCATGTCACCACCAAGACGGCTCTTTAAGTAGAACTGTGCAAAGAAAAGCCATTTTGTGAAAGCATTTTTAGCATTCCAAAGTTATCTTAAATCTTTAGATATTTTGTGAATTTTTCCAAATGCCTGTAATTCCTCTGAAATCCTCTGAAAGGACCATTGCAAAGCTTCCCTCTTTTACTTTGCTTTGAATCAGCCAAAGTGCTTCACCTTGACGGAACAGAATTATTTTTTGTTGTAATGTCTCCTTTTAGATTCATATTATAACATCAAAGTTACAAAGTAAAAAAATAAAAAAATAAATATTTCAAAGTGAAGGTTAAACACTTTATTGAATTCTTAAAAAACAAAAAGGAAAATTTAAAAAAGCAACTAAAAAGAAAAAATTAGCAGCAAACCACAGTTTTGCAGTTACTGAAAGATTATTTGGCTGGTTTATTCAAAGTAGCTGCCTCTATATTTTGTAGCATCCTTTATATAAATTTTAATCTCTGCTACACTCCAACAGACTTTTCTGTTTAGACTGCAAGCTCTTCAGAGGAGAGGCCTGGCTCTTATATCATTACAGGGCAGTTAGCACAACAGACCCCAAATTTAATTGTTGCCATTTATTACAAATAATAAAAATAATTTTGTCTATTGCTCCAGGCAACTGCACTGTCCTTACAGTCCTCAGTGGGAGCTGCCATTAGTGTAAGGGGTGAGAGTCCTGGTGGGAAAGATCTCCTAATCCCCATTTTATCACACATTTCCCTGCACTGTTTATGAAACGCTGTTGCTGCTCCAACAATGTGACCACCATGGCTATCATTGCTATTCCATAACAATGCTTTTTTAATTTTAATCAGGGCAATAAATACAACTGCAAGTCAAACAGCACTGTCAGCTGTAAATCAACCTGAAAGCACAAAGCTGGAAGTCTGAGAGGATATAAACCACGGGACCCACGTTTCAAATGGTTGGATGTGATTGCTGTTCATTAAAGTGCAGCCTCAATATTGTGTAGATGTTATTAAAGAGATTTATAAAAGATAGATGTTTTTTAAAATATCCCACCATGATTCAGAAGCCTGGAGAAAACAAAGTGCTAAAATGAACATATATTTGTTTTTATGTTGCCATGAATTTTAGTTCTTCATGATACATTACTCTATTTGTCAAAGAAGTAGCAGCTGTGTTCCAAGAAATATATGTTTGAAAATAATCCAATTCAAAGAAGCAGAAGACTGCAGCTGGAAAAAACCTTATTTCTTCAGAGAAGAGATAGTAAATCTGAATTTTTCTTCCTCTTCTCCCTCCAATTTGGGCTAAATCAGCCAGCTCTCCTGATAATTAAAATATCTCCTTCTCCAAAGGAAAGGATTTCTCCTTTAAACTTTCTGAAGGACAAAGGGGAGGAAGAAAGGAAGGCAGGAAGGCAGGAAGGAAGGCCGGAAAGGAAGGCAGGAAAGGAAGGCAGGAAGGAAGGCAGGCAGGAAGGAAGGCAGGAAGGAAGGAAGGCAGGAAGGAAGGCAGGAAGGAAGGCAGGAAGGAAGGCAGGAAGGAAGGCAGGAAGGAAGGCAGGAAGGAAGGAAGGCAGGAAGGAAGGAAGGCAGGAAGGAAGGAAGGCAGGAAGGAAGGAAGGCAGGAAGGCAGGAAGGCAGGAAGGCAGGAAGGCAGGAAGGCAGGAAGGCAGGAAGGCAGGAAGGCAGGAAGGCAGGAAGGAAGGCAGGAAGGAAGGAAGGAAGGAAGGAAGGAAGGAAGGAAGGAAGGAAGGAAGGAAGGAAGGAAGGAAGGAAGGAAGGAAGGAAGGAAGGAAGGAAGGAAGGAAGGAAGGAAGGAAGGAAGGAAGGAAGGAAGGAAGGAAGGAAGGAAGGAAGGAAGGAAGGAAGGAAGGAAGGAAGGAAGGAAGGAAGGAAGGAAGGAAGGAAGGAAGGAAGGAAGGAAGGAAGGAAGGAAGGAAGGAAGGAAGGAAGGAAGGAAGGAAGGAAGGAAGGAAGGAAGGAAGGAAGGAAGGAAGGAAGGAAGGAAGGAAGGAAGGAAGGAAGGAAGGAAGGAAGGAAGGAAGGAAGGAAGGAAGGAAGGAAGGAAGGAAGGAAGGAAGGAAGGAAGGAAGGAAGGAAGGAAGGAAGGAAGGAAGGAAGGAAGGAAGGAAGGAAGGAAGGAAGGAAGGAAGGAAATATGTGTTTTCTGTAATGTATGGTTTCTGTTTTGCAAGGAGGAAGGGAGGTCCACATTTCCTTTTGGACAGACTATTTGAATTGGAACAATCAGCTACTACAGAATCCTCAGGGAAGCAAATTTGGGTGATTCTGGCAGTGGGGTAGATTTTGAGGGAGGGTGGATGGGTTTGGTTGATTTCTTTTTGAAGTGGGGAATGCTGCAGGGATATCTCCTCTCAGCTCTGTGCTCTGCAAGATGGAGAGAACAGGGATAAGTGTTAGCGTGGAGGTGGGACTGGTGGGGAACAGAGTCGTTTATATACATAGTTCCAAGGAACTTCACTTAAATGTTGAACGTGATGAGAGGAAATAGCCTCGGGATGCACCAGGGAAGCCTTAGAATGGATACTCAGGAAAATTTCTTCCTGGAAAGGGTTGTCATGTATGGAACAGGCTGCCCAGGGCAGGGGTGCACTCACCAACCCTGGAAGTGTTTTAAAAATGTTTGGACATTTTCAGTTGGCTTTAATGGTGAACTAGCATGGTGGAGCTGGTTGATGGTTGGACTTGATCTTTTCCAGCCTTACTGATTCTGTGATTCTATGACAGATGTGTGTATAAATATTCTGTGTTAGATATGTGTATAAATATACAAACGTGTATATTTGTATGTTATAGAGTTAATGCTGGTAATGTCAGCCAGTTAAAGGAACGTGAAACCAAAAACCCTCCTCTCACAAGCCTTGAAAGTCTCCTGGTGCCACATAAAGGTGGAAGAATTGCAGTCAAAATTGGCAGTGAAACCAGAGTATCATCCTGTAAAATGTGGATTAATTCAGAATTTCTGCTGGGTAGGAGACAAAAACCTTGTCTGCACTCTGATATGATCTGGGAGGACTCACATTTCCTATAATGAAGCAACTTGTTTTTTATTGTCAATCTAAATATGACCTTGACAGCAAGTTCCCTTTTCAGAAACCAAAAACCAGACTCCACAGTTGTCTCTCTAAGTCCCAGTGTTTGAAGGATGCTCCCTTCATCCTGTCAGGTTTGCTTCCAGGTGTGGTTTTGGTTCAATATTAAAATTAAAATTATATATTAAATTAAATTAAAAGTGTTTCTGTCGCTGCCCTTCAAAGGGATGTTCCTGGGAAGTCACAGGAAGTTTTCAAGAAAAATGTCTCAAAAAATTATCTACTGGTTATTTGGGGTTTTTTTTTTTGTAAAAATTTTTATCACTTCAATGTGGTTTAGAAGTAGTGCTGCAACATGGATGTCCCAAAGTCCTTTATTATCTTTCTACAGAGCTATAAATTTACTTAATGCATAAGACATAGTCCTTATGGGCAGATATAGATATAACCTCTGTCAGTCCAAAATTTACCTTAGTTGAAGGTGCTGGGAACTCCTACAGTTTGAAAAGTGTGTAGGGTAAGTAAACATGTAATGATTCACAGGAGGATAAAGGAGGGAAGAGAATGAGTGAAACCAAAAAATGTTCTTGGAAAACACATTGAAGTAAATAACCAGTGTTAAGCTGTTCCAGGAGAAGATTTAAGAAGCTATGAATCCAAACAGACAACACTGCCCTAGAAGAAAAGAGAGGCCACAGAGTGACATCACTCTTAATAAAGAAAGCCCAAAGCTGCCAAGGCAGATTGGAATTCCACCAAGAACGAGGGGATTTTGTCACTAGCTTTGAAGTGAATTACATTATGTCCTGTACATGGTGGACATAAGTAGAATTATATTAGATCAAGCCTTCTGCTCCTCCTCTTATTACAATGTCATCACAATGTTTGAAGTATCTCAGAGAGCAAGGCCACGTGAAACTTTAATAAGTTGATTTGCCAGGTGCAGCTTTAGCAGGAGCCGTATAATGCTTTTAGTTTGGGAACAGGGGCAATTATATTGGCTGTACCATCATTTCTGAGGTAGGACAGGAACAATTTAGACACTGACCCTCCAAAGAAATTATGCACATCCCACCTGTTCATTTTATTAAAACAGTGGCACCTCCACGGGGGGGAAGAAGGGGAGAGGGGAGCATCGGTCACAGAAGGAGCGGCAGCTTGGTGTATCTGCTCATGTTATTGATTAAACTTCCTGACAACCACAGAGGGAAGTTAATTACTGGGAGGCAAATTAACACCCCTGCAAGATAATGGAGAAAACAATAATTATATTAGGAACTCAGGGGGCTAAGTTTTCTTGGCCCTGAGCCTGAGGCTGTAAGCGGTGTTTGAAAGTAAACTGCCGCTCTACTGCTCAGGGGCAAATAGTTTGAACCATATTGATTGAAGTCTTTATTCTCAGTGATTAAAAAGCACCTTCAACTGCCAGTGAGTCAGTTCAGGCTGTTCACAAGGAGTCTTTCAATTAGGATTTCGAATGGGACTCGCTTTGCATGGCAATGGTCTGTCCTGGTCAGCAGAGAGAGACAGACTGTGCTGAGTGACCCGGGCACATCTGGCATGGGCTCGGTGTGAGGACCCAGGGAGGGGCATCCTCCCAAACCCACAAAAACAAACCTTTTCAGACAGCAAGGTTAGATTCATGACACCTATAAGCTGAAGAAACCCTCCAGGATTCCATTCGGATTCCAGATTTCATTTTTAGTCTCATTTTACATGCATTTATTTGAATCACAGCAGCTGGAAAAGTGGGAACATGCCACTGGACTAAGTAAGAGAGGACTTCTAGTGCAAACTGCCTTCACTGGAAGTGATGGAGTGGGCCTGTGAATTTATAGTCTGTCTGTGATGCCAAGCCAAACCTTGTCATCTTGTGACGTTATTTAAAATTTGGAATCTCAACACTGAGTCTCAAAATCAGTCTGGGCAACTTTTTTTCCATTATAAGTGCAATAAGTTCTGATCAGAGTGTACAACAAAACATCTCTGTTTAAACTGACATTTCCAAATTATGCCTGCAGTTACCTTCTGCCCTTTTACTTCCTTTTAGTAATTTGAAACAGGTATAAATGAGACATTTGGTACATGGTTTAAAATGTCTATTTTAGAATGTAGTTTCTCTTTGAGGCATTTCTGTTGGCCTTTTTGGGGGTGAGAGCTTTTCTGGGGTATTTTGGGGATCAGGGAGTGGTTATTTTCTCTTCACCTGTAGTAAAAGAACCATAGCAAACACTATAAATGCCAAAACAATTTTTAGCTAGAGATTAAATGGCAGTCTGAAATTTTTTAAGACAACATCACTGTATTTAAACAGGAGTTATTGAGGGCATCTTTAGCTCTTAGGGCTGTCATTATTACTGCTGGTAAGAAGGAAGGAGGCTGGGACCTGGGTCAGTGTCTCCATGATGTCAGTCTACAAGTTTGGCTGCTGGGAAGAATTACCTTTTTTACTTGTCAGCCAGGTGACTTTGATTTGGATGCAGGGAGAAGCAAGAAAAAGGAATCCCACAGTGTCCTCTTCTGCTAAAGCAGTTTTTAAGAAAGGATTTGTGCCACAGGAATAGCAAAAATCTGTGCCTTACTGGGGTGGCAAACAAAATTAGTCTTGATTCTTCTGACTAGACAGAGGGATTTTTAAGATTAAACTTCACAGACTGAATGCAGATTTGCTGCAGCTTTTCTGGAGTTCTCCATCAGAAAGAACATGACAGCAATAGTTGAAAATGCTTGTGTGTTGAAGGGGAGGAGAAATACTGTTCCACTGGGTGCATTCCTTAATGCAGTGCCAGGACATATTAATATAATCCACAATTAAGATGATTCCAGACAATAGTGTATGAAATGGTGAAAAAACTAGCCCTCATCTGATGGTGCAGACTTCTTGCCCCCTGTGTCTTTATGTTGTGTTGATTCACATTTGATCTTGAAGATCTGAATTTGTCTTTGGGCCTCCTCATAATGTATTCTGTGCATCACATCTCTAAGGTTTCTGCCTTCAACACTGGGCAATCTATTTAAATTTATTTATATTACTTTTTTCCTAACTTGAAATTTAGTCTATTTAAGTCTAAGTTAAAGATATGACTTCATATTTTGTTTAACTGCCTGGCTTTGCACCTGCTTTCTTAAAGCATCAATGTATTTTTAGCAAATTAAGTAAGTCCAGCTGTATCTGCTTTTTTTGATTGCTACAGAAAATGAACAAAATGTAACTCAGAAAAAAGTAACAGATGTATCACTCTGTATTGCTATGTGCTCAGCATCTAGAAGTATCTACGTGCAAGAATTATAACTGTAATTCTCTTTTCTAAGACATACTAAGAGATTTGTGTAGATTTTGAGATCAAATATGATCGCTTGCTATGGGTGGGTGTATTGATTGACTGTTGGACTGTCTCTGATGTTGGAACAGTCCTAGAATTGCTATTTTGCTGCAGCTTCTTTACAGCCTCAGCAACCACCCAGGCAGCGCTGTCCATCTGTAACAAACGGATGAGGCTGGCAGAGGGTGTAAGGGATGCTCCCCTGAGCACCTGCACTTCCAGGTGTGAGCCAGCCTTTCATTCCCACCTTTGATTTTGCTGTATTTTACAACAGTTTGCAGCCTGGCTGTTGGAAGGAATGTCCACGGTGCAAGCAGGGATCAGAGTACTCCACAAGAAGCAGTGGGACAGTCTGGGAGCCAGCAGTGAGGGCAGGTCCTGTTTTACACAGACAGTGTGTGACCACAAAGGGCTGGCCAGCCCTCAGTCGTGCTTGGCTTTCCTAAACCAGTTTCACAGATCTGGGAAGCAGATGTGATGAGTGGAAAGAGCCTTTCTTCTTCCAAAGCTGGCATTTTACAGCATGGGCTTACTTCATTTGGGAAATTATGAGCTGAAGGGGAAGCAAGAGTTAGGAAAGTGTATCAGCAAAATATGGTGGTTTTCCACAATTTGCAGTTTTGAAGACCGAGATATAAATTCATTACACTATTAAATGGATAGTTCTCCAAATCTCACTGCACATTATGGAATGCTGGAGATTATCTTTTCTATTACTTTGTGCAGGTTTTGCATAAAAGTAATTATAGAGGATGCAAATGCTACCCCCCAAAAATAATGAAATGGTTGGACTTCCTCATCTTCAGTATTACTGATATTTACTTCAGTAATAAGCTTATCATCTCCTCTACTAGAAGCCACTTTCTCCAACCCTTTCAATCAATTTTTTTATACAAGGGATTTTGGGAACATCGTTAATTCAATCACTGTAAAGAAAGGGAAAAATATAATTGGACTGAGAAACTGGACTCTAAAGTCTCCAAAACAATCTCCGCTGAGCAAACAAAAAACTTTGTTAACATCTATGCAGTGCTATGTATTAACTGAGGTTCATACCCCGTTTTCAGGTGAACCTTTCAAAACTGTGCATTTTTTCAGATGATTTTAAGTCTGTGTACGTGAAGGGTCACCAATGCTCAATAGCAAGACATCCCAGAGTTATTAGGGAATTATGGAATGCATTAGACATGAAATCCAAATCCAATGAAACCAGGGATTTAAGAATAGCTTGCACCAGCAATTCATTTCTGTTAGTACTTTGCAATCAGAGCAGTGATGGTGGATAGATGGACAATGAAAAATAGTTTCAGCAAATATTAATGTGGAGGTTAATATCAATTTACTTTGGCTGTACTTTCATCACTTGCACTTTCGGTGATACTGAAATTTACTTTTTGAATTATCTCTGTAAAGCAGACACAGAAGTGAAGGGAAAAAATCAAACTCGACATTTTGAGAAGTGGTTTGTCATTTAAAGCTGTAGACAGATGCATTTCAAAATATTTGCAAGTTGACTTCTGATTAATTCTGTCTGTGAAGCCGCGTGTGTGTGTTGGAGTGAGCAGTGTTTGTGTTCAGTGGTGAAGCCCTTCAAGGGCTCGATGGCTCTGCTCCCCTGAAGCTCCTGCTGGACATTTCAAGCCAAATCCCTGAAGTTAATGTATTACAAATGATCCACACGCATTTCAGTGCTCCACTGAGTCACCTTTGAGCCCAGCTGTGACAGGTGAATCTCTGTCCAGTTTGTGGTGGGCGTGCTCTCTCCTTCCCTCTTGGCTGGAGTTTAAACTAAATGTTTCAAAGAATGAGTTTGTCATTTCAAAGCTACTTGGAAATTATGTATCATAATATTTATGGCACATCTCCTGATCCCATGCTTTCCAGGGAAGTATTCCAAAAGGCTTTTTGTTGCCTTCAAGGAGGATAAAAAAATCCATTGCTCAGCATATTGTGAAATATGCAGAGAGGAGGCAACAAGCTGCCATTGCATGTCTGATATGTGAAAATAAATTCTTGATGGAAGATTTTACTTTCCTATTTCCAGGAGGTCTCATAAATGCTAGTGATAAAAAAGAAATTATGAAAATGCAATTTTGCCATTTTCTATTGTTCGAGCAACACTATCATCCATGTCCTTATTTATTTTGATAGCCTTTTAAATTCAAACAAAAGAAATCACACTACGGGGACTGCTACAAGTTATTTTTCAATGTCAACAACCAGATCACCTTAAAAGAAAATTGCTACCATTTAAATTGTTTAAATGAAGTGCTCAGATTTCCAAAGATACTGAGCAGCCAACCACACCAAGATTATGGCACAGGCAATGTGAGACCGTGTTCTCATCCTTGTTGTCAGAATCCAGAGCCTGTGGGTGGTTTGGGGGGTCTCCTTGACTTTCCTGTGTTTTACAGCAGTGGATCTCTGGAAAATGCTAGATTGCCAGTCAGTGTTGTATGTCAGCACTAGTTTCTTTGTGTATTAACTTTTTAACACTCTTAAAATCTTCCCAAACCAGTGATGTGTAACACAGATTTTTTTTTTTATCTGCACCATCCTCAACACTGGTCCAACCATAGGCTGTGGAAGTTCCACCTACTTCCAAAATGTGAGAATTTTTTCAAGGAATATTTTGACACTCTTTATTGCAGGATACAAATTTCATCAAAGTGCTTAGACAAAATCTTTTTCCTGAAATAGAAAGGTGGAGTTCACTGAGAAGATGAGGTAGGAGAAGCACCTGGACAAGTAGGTGCTCCTGTATTGGGGCAGAAGGGGAACAAGAAAATTGGCAATATTAAATGTGGGAATGGATTTGTAGGGAATTCTCAAAGCCTGACAGAAGGCTCACACAGTCTTGTGCGTCTGTGTGCAAACTCTGAGATAAGAAATGCTGACTTAGAAAGGCCATGTGATAGGACAGACATTGTTGAGAGAGAAATGGAACTGGAAACAAGTTTCAAATGATGGCCTTGCAAATAGAGCAGATACTTTGGAGATGTAGACTATGGAAGATGTATTGTAGTAAGACCCACAAGCAGTATTTTAATAGAAAATTGACTTAAAAGCATTGTGTGGCAAAAGGTGATAGGCCAAAAAAAGCTTATAATGTATTGTAATTAAGAAATAGTTTAGCTTCTGATTTTGTGATGGTGTGAACTGTAACATCTGTACCATCCCACCCTTCTCATGAGACTGAAAATGGAATAAAAGCCTTTAAAACGCCTCTCAGTTGCCCCATCTCTGGGTAAGAAAAAGGGGTTTTCTGACAATTATAGAACAACTGAACACTGAAAATGTGAGGAGGGCTGCAGGGACTGTCGTGAAGATTTCACAAGCTTTAATCTAATGTGGCTGGACTCCACAGTCTGTAATCTCAGGGAAACTTAGTGATGGCAGCAGGTCAAAGTGGATCATCCAGCTGTCCTTTCAGGCTACAAAATCCAGAGAAAGGCTGATTTCATGCACATCAGGAAAGGTAAATGGAACACTGCTGGATTATTTCTAGGCCTAGAAATTAGTGTTAGTGTGTGAGAGCACGGCTTGTTGGAATGATGGTGCCAGGGAAAACTTTGCTTACACAGTAATTCAGCCAAACGCCTTGAGAAACTAATGAAATTTGTTAATAAAGGCTGAACAGCTTTCCTATGGATTTTTGGTAAGGGAACAGCTGCTCATTTTCTTGGGTAGTGGTAGAGTCTGGAGGCCACAAGATCTGATAAAGGATAAGCAGATGGTTCAGAGTAAACAATTTGAAGTAGCTCTTGTAATTTCTTTAAGATTTTGGTACATAACCTGACACTAAGAGGTTCTACAGAGCTGATTGAGCTAATGGTGATCAAGTATTAATTGCTGGAGGGCAGCTAGAGAGATGAAAAAAGGCAGCCAAATTTACTAACAGATAAACAACATACTGCTGCACATCCTCCAAAATGGGATTTGAGTAGTTAAAAAGTGCCAGAAGAGCCTGAGTGAAATGCAGTCTGCACATAAGGATAAACAGCACATTATGGGCTGGGATGTGTTTGGTCATGTAACCTGCAACAGCCAGAGTGGCTCAAAAGAGAACTGTCACTACCAGCAGGCCCACACTGCAGACCAGAGTCTTCCAGAGTGGAAACCAGGACAATTCCTTGATCACAGAGCAACAGAATGACTGAGATAGTGAAGAACCCCTGCTGAAGCAAGGTCACCTAGACCCAGGACACGGCCAGTCAGCCTTAGGATAAGTCCAAGAATGGAGGCTCCACAACCTCCCTGGGCAAACTGTGCCAGTACCAGGTCACCCTCGGTGAAAAATCCTTTCCTGGTGATCAGAGGGAACCTCCTGTGTTCCAGTTTCTGCCCATTTCCCCTTGTCCTGTTGCTGGGCACCACTGAAAAGAGCTTTGCTCTGTCCTCTTTGCATCCTCCCTTATTTACAGACATTGTCCCTGAGTCTTTTCTTCTCCAGGCTGAACAGCCCCAGCCCTCTCATCCCTTCTTCAAAAAAAAAAAAAAAATCCAAACCATTCCTCAGTTGTTTTATCTTGAACAGACAGGAGGAGAGATAACACAGAGAGTAAACAAGCCATCTTAAACAGAAGATTTACTTCTTCCGCTTTAAACTAAATCCTGCCCACAGACACTGTGAATGGCCTCAAGTGAACCCAGTCAGTCTTATAGGTCTGTATTAGGGGACAAAATTACTTTCTGGAGTCAGAAGACTATTTTGTAACATGTAAGATAAGAAAGGGTTAGGAAGCAGAAAAGGTAAAAAAAAAAAAATCTCTTGTATTTACTTGTAGTTGACTTTGGAGTTCATAGTGTCATGGAAGGGAATTCATAAGTTCATTAATAGTATGGGCTACATGGGCCAGCAGTGGGTGCTCTGGATTATTTTGCCCCTTCCTGCTCAGACTGAAAGTACAATACATAATCTGGCCTCCTTTGTAGTGAATTTATTTTTTATTATAAACAGATTAGAATAAAGCAATATACTGCTGTCTCAGAAGCTGACTTCGACTGATTTAGACAGACTTAGCAGTTTCTAGTTTTCCTTAATAAAGGTCATTTTGTTCCCAGAACGTGCTATTAACATGGATCAGATCACACTGATATTTGCTAACAATTTTTCATCATGGAAATATTGCTCAAGCTCCAAATGTTTTGGAATATGTCTCAGTGGTTATAAATATATTATAATATAGTATAGTATAGTATAGTATAGTATAGTATAGTATAGTACAGTATAGTATAGTATTTATATATTATAGTATAGCATAGTGTATTTAATATATTTATTCTTCTATATTTAATATATTATATTTTATTTATTCTTTTATATTTATTATATTTTTATATATATATTATATATATAAATCAGTGTGGCTGGAAATGCTTACAGACCCTGTGTGACAGCACTGGAAGGGCTGCTCAGTGGTAATGTATGATTTATATGAGGGTGGCTGCTCAATGACTAAGTTATCAATCAAAAATTCGCATGCCAACTTTTTTCCAGGTCCAGACCCATACAAGGTTACCCATCTCATCTTCCCATGAACATCTTCATGCAAAGCACTTTATGAGGTAAAAGCAGAAAATTCTAAGCTACCTCTGAGTTGTGGAAGTCATGCTTGGTATATTTTATTAGATTAAAAATGACTTAAATATTTCAAGGGCTAAAGAGGGGAGCGTGGCATATGTCTTAATGATGTTAATAACCCAAATTTCACACTTCTTGGTAACCACACCTACTAGCAATTACCAAATTGACAGATATATGTGAAGCTGGCATTTTAGTGATTCACCCAGCAGAGCTAAAGAGTCTTTTAAAAGCCCAGAATTTAACTCTTACCAATTCTCCCCTGATATTCATATCACAGACCTGAGCAGAGGACTGGAAATGTAGCTGACAATGATTCAAACTCATAATTAACTTGATGTCCAATATACAGTTTGCTGTAAGAACCCTCCACAGACCCAGATGTGTGTGTTCTTCCAGGGTGACTAAAATTGCTGTTAAGTAGGTGCCTACAAAGGATATTTTTCAGGCACTGAACAGTGTCACAGCCCATTCATAGAGGGCAAAATATGGCAGAACATATGCTCCTCTGAAAAGTCAATATATTTGCCCTAGTTTGCAAAGTAGTAAATGGTAGCATGGCTCCACAGATAATTAAAGCTGTCCAAATAGTCACTGAGGAAGTGCACCCAAATGTGTACAAAGTCAACACATGAATTCCTGCTTTTATAGTTAGAGATGCTGCGATCCTCTGAGAAGAAATATTAAAAATTCTGATGTCCTCCCGCTAAAAGTGAGAATTGGGATGGGAAAAGAGCCTCAGCTCTTCTAAACAGACTCAGATAAAAAACAGCATCAGGTTAAAAGTTGCAACAAATTAAATTTTAACCTATACAGGGTCTCTTGAAATTATCAGTTCTCTTGAACTGAGGTATCCATCTTTAACAATAAAACAAGAAATAAAAAAGACAATGTATATAAGGTACTGTTTATTCACACTGTTTTACTGCTATTTATTCTACTCTTCCCTTGACACTGTATGGTCTTCCTCCTTTTCTCTTCTACTGATTTGTTCTTGTTCTCATGATACAACTCACTGGAACTTCTGATTTTTTGTATTTTTTCTGACTTTTCCTTATCTACCTCAATTCTCTTTTTTTCTCAACAATTTTCCCCAGGTCTGCTGAGCTCTCCTTACTTTTCCCACCATCTGGCTAGGCAGCTGTTTCTGATAGCACCGAACAAGTGAGTTGTGAAAACAGTTGTTCAGAGGATGGTTTTACCTGTAGTTCCCATTCTCTGTGGGACAGGAAGTTCCAATGATCAGGACAGGTGAAATGATGCATGAAACAAACCTTGATGCATTAAGGGAAAACTAATATTGATGCCTTAAGTTTTAGCTTTCGTGTTTTTCAGACTCTGTGCTGCCTAGGGGTGCAGTTCTGAGCCTCACATTCAGTGCTGCTGAGCTCTCTTCACAGAGCAGGGACACAAAACAAATCCTTCTCCTGCTGAACACCAAGGACAACTTTCAGGCCCAACAGCACAAACAAGGGTGGCTGAAGGGAGGAACAAGAAGGATGGGACCTCACAGCCTGGAGCTGGAATGGACAATTAAACCCCAATGTGCAAATGGACCAAAACTTATCAAAGTGTGAGACCTTGTGACCATTTGTCCATTCTGTGACCATTCTTAGTCCACCTTGGGTATAGCCCTGGTCAGGCCCTGTCCTGCCCAAGGTGTACCCTAAAGGTCTTTCAATAAATCCCTACTTTATTCTCTATTCTCTATTCTCTGTTCTCTATTCTCTATTCTCTACTCTCTATTCTCTACTCTCTATTCTCTATTCTCTATTCTCTCTGTCCAGTCTCTGTTCCAGGTCAGCCTTCCCAAGGCACCATTTTGGTATGAGCAAGTTGTAAAGACAACATGGATCAGGCCAGTAGAACCCCAAACCATCCTATGAGATACAGCCAAAGAGGGGGCAAAAAAACCAACAAAGCAACATAAAAAAATCTCACCAGATTCTTCAAATTCACTGTTGTAGGCATTCCAGGTCTCAGTTATGCGGAGCAGGTTCTCTTCCATGGCTTGAATGTCCATGTAGGGGCAGTTGCACTCGGGGAATTTGGGGCCACACTGACACCAGCAGTCATTGTCCTTGCAGATGAACTCCCCCTCTGAATTGCAGGCAATGTAGCTCAGAGCTGCCTGCACAAAGTGCTCTTGCAGGTACTCGGGAAGGATGACCTGAAGACCTGAAGGAAATGGAGGAAATATTATGGTACTAAACGCAAAGGAAGGTCTGGAGCCAGGCAGCTTCCCCTGCTTACCTAGCAAACAAATGAGCTATGAAAAACAAAAATATATGGAGTTTTTAGCACAATTTGCACATCTGTCCAGCATTTGCTCTACATTGCGTATTTCCTTTCTTAATAACTATTTTCAGATATATTCCTCACATTTCCCTCTCAGCATGGAACATCCATCCACTAATGAGTAGCCTGCATTCCTCAGACAGAGCGTTGGTTTATTTATTCTTTCTGGGGGGATTGGGTAACACCAGCTCCTCCTTGGGAAGAGCTGCTGAGTGAACAGCAGCCAGAGCCTTGCAGCAGGAAACCACACAGCTGAATTATAATCTTGGTGCCAGCAATACTGCAGATTCTGAAAGTGCTGATGAAGGGAAAGCAGTCCTGAGAGACAGGGTAAAGAGACAGCATAATCAGGAAAAAAGGCGTAAACATTTCCATCCAAAATTGGGCTGGTTTTCCATGCTTCCTTTGGCACAACAAGATGCAGCTTGTCTAAACAACTCATTATCTCTTGTGATCCTGTGGGAGCAGACTAGGAAGGAAGGGTGAAATTGGGTTGGGAGAAATCTTTGGAAAATAAAAATTGGCCAATTGTTTATTTTTCTAGTGTTGGTAGCAAATTGCTCTGGGACAGTCAATTGGATGTGAAGGGTTACACAGGGCTTCAAAACCACGAGAAAGAAAACTCATTCCTAAATCTACTAAAGTTTTAGCATGGAAAGGATGCAAAGTTCAACTCCTTTGGGGCTTCACAAACTCCTGCTACATGTGCGCCAAGTAATTTCTCATCATATGAATCAGATATTTGGTAATATAAGTTTCTTCTCCATAAGCATTTCATTGATTTCACATGAGATTTATCCCTTATTTTTAGATATATGCAAAACTATAGCTGTATCAGTAATTTCAAAATGTTTCTAGGTCAAAATATACTCATATCACAACTGCTGAAACCTGTTCTGACTGTGCTTTCTTCTGCCCTGTGTCAAAATTTGTAAAACTCTGGTGCTCCCTGAGTAAACATTGTAATGTAGTTGTGTGCTTGTGAAAAACCATGAGACTGAAAGCAAAAAAAAAGCCAAGTTCAATTCTTCCATTAAAGAATTTACACAGTTCTGATAATACATTTTTCCACATGACAACAAGCCACTGTCCAAGGGATGCAAAGATTATTTTCCAAATTTTAACTTACAAACATCAGAATATGCTGGAAACCATCAAAAATTATATTTTCTGGAAAGATCAGGGCATGCCAGAGGAAATGACAAGTTTTTTGTAAAAAACAAAATATCTCTGGGAAATGATTTTATGTTTTTATGGATTTAATCGATTCTGGGGAGAAGGGAAAGGGAGAAAACACATATGGATATTTTAAGGAAGAGTCATAGAATCATGAACTATCCTGAGACTGAAGGAACCACAGGATCATCATCCCTGAGAGCTGTTCTTAGTATTTCCCACCACCTCAGACTATTTGTCTGAGTGATTTACAAAGTCATACAGAAAATTTTAAATCTTGGAAAAAATTGTATGTCTACCATCAACTGCAAATTTAGAATTGTATTGTTCTCTCATGGCATAGAGTCAGAGGTATGCACAAATACACACATTAAAGAGAATTTAGTGAGTTTTTTCATAGTCATAATTTGCTTATGCTTTATTTTTGAACTGAAAATAGAAATCGTTAACAGCCTAATACCATAAAGGGGGACTTTTCAAAAAAAATTTTGTGTCCTAATATGCAGGTTGGGAAATGCTTCTGCTGAAATTAAAAAAAAAAAAAAAAAACTATTTAGAAATTATGACTCTATTCTGCCCTTTGCTTCCTCTTTCTTCTTCTTTCTATTTTTCATTTTTATTTATACACAGTTGCTACTATTTTCCTAATGAGTGAGACTTTAAACTTCCAAGTTTTTGTTGTTTGGTTTTGTTGGTTTTTTTTAATTCCCAAGAGGTGAAACCTTTTGACTCCTCCTGGTTTAGAGTATTTGGAAAGGTATATGCTGCTCCTCTGGTGACTCTTTTAATTTTGGGGCAACAAGGGTTGCAAGCTACTGCTCAGTATGTGCAAAGCAGGCTGAGCACAGCAAATGTCACTCCCAGCTTGCTGGAATCTCTGGGAATTCAGGCTGTTGTAAGAGGTGTGCCACTGGGCGCTAAACAGGGATGCAAAATGTTAACAGGGCTACTCAAATCATTTTCTGGTGGGTGCAGAAGTTGTTTCTGTTTGAGAGGCAACACGAGGTACTGACATTTCCTTCACTTTGGCTGGAACTCGCTTACTGCACAAGCACACACACAAAAATTAGGGAAATGACCTTTTATGAGGTGGGAGAAAGAAAAAAAAAAACAACAAATAGCATGATAAATGTCACCCCACTCCAAAGCAAATTAATGAAATTGCACCTACGTACCTTGCAACTGAATCTTATTTTCAGGACTCTGAACCAGGACGGAGCTGACAGAATCTAGGTTGTCATAGTTACTGCAGCCGAGGGGACCCGTCCGCGTCTCTGTCACCTGATGGGAGGGAAGGGAGAAGCACTTGTTGGATTATCCAGGGCAGGCTGAGGAGTTCAGAAGATTGTTTCATTAAGTTTCCCCCTGTTTCAGCCAGAAATACGTCTCAGACCTAATTATGGTGGAATAACAATTCAATTGCCAAGATGATGAGCGGGAATGTTTTGACAGCAGGAAGTGCTGTTCCTATCACAGAGAGTCCTTGCAAACACTGCACCATTACAACACTACACAAATCTGTCTTGGGTTATGTAACCAAAAAAAAAAGTGTATTCTATTTAATCTGTAGAAAGCACTTGGGGAATGGTTTCTTTTTTCTTTATCTCTTGTAACTCCAGGGGGAGGACGGTGGATGCCTTATGACAATAGGCCAGCTGTTAAACCAGGTGGGGCAGGGTTTCTTATCTCTTTCATCAACTTTGTGCACCCTCACGGGGATATCTTCTGTTAATGGGCCATTGAGGCTCACCAGTGCCATCACACATTCCATCATCCATTGGGAGATGCTCCACCCAGTGGGGAGGAGCCAACCATTCCTACCCAGATAAAAATGGGGACACAGGGACCCCAGGGAGCCTCTTTTCCACTGGATTCCCAGAGGAAGACTGGACTCATCTCACCACCACTGAACCTGTCTACAGGATCATCTCTGCTCCAACAGAACCACATCTGTCACTGCAGGAGGATTTATCTGCACTGCTCCCAACACCCTGGCTGACACGGTGTCAGGTTGTACCCCTGACTCCAACAGGGTTTTCTAGGACTTTTGGTTGGTTGGTTGTTTTTTGTATTACTGCATTTGTATTTTTTAATATTCCTAGTAAATAACTGTTATTCCTATTCCCATATCTTAGCTTGAAAACCCCTAATTGCAAAATTATAATAATTTTGAGGGAGGGGGTTTTGCATTTCCCATTCCAAAGGAAACTCCAGTTTTTTCTCTGACAGATACCTGTCTTTCCAAACCAAGACAAAATACTACACTGGTATAAAGCTGGAATGGTATGATGCCACAATGACAGCCTAAAGACAATTTATTTTTCATAGCTGTGGGAATTACAACATGTGCAAAATACAGTTTATAAAAAGGAGGACTGTGATTTTCCCCCTTGAAAGTTTTGCACATAACAAGTCCTGCTTGAATGTCATGGAAAAAGCTTTGACTTCTCCAGAGAAGAAGATCAGGATTTGGAATTAAAAACCCTTTATGAGCTGTACTTATAACGGTGGTAGTGGTGGGATTTTTTTTTTTTTAATTTTTTTTTTTTCACAAGGGAAGGGTCTAAGATAAGTTTAGGCACAAAATTCTGCATATTCTGTCTGTTGTAATCACCAAATCCATAGCCACAGAACCAAAAATACAGCAACATTTATAAAAACAGAACTTCCACAAGCAAAGCTCTGGCTTAACAGTAAGGTTTGTATTTGGAAAAAGCAGTTATTTATATCATAGACTCATTAAGGTTGGAAAAGCCCTTTCAGATCATCAAGTCCAAACATTAACCCAGCACTGCCAGAGACACCACTAAGCCATGTCCTAAGCACCCTATCATGGATTTTGATCACCTCCAGGAATGGTGCTTCCACCACTGTCCTGGGCAACCTGTACCAGTGTCCTGGCCATCCTTTCAGTGAATAAATTTTTTCCTAATATCCAATCTAAATGTCTATCCCTGGTGCAACTTGGTGAGTAAATGCATTTAAATGAAAGATTTTAAAAGTTAGTAATTTATATGCTTCCTGGAATATTATATATAATTCTTAAGTGTCAACAAAGTAATTCAAAAGGCCAAATTCTTTGTAAAATGGGAAATACAACCAATCTCTCTGTCATGCACCTCCCAAACAGTTTTCAGCCACTCTGCTGGAATTTCTAACTGCTATTCCTTTCAGAAATTGTGGCCAGATTTACCCTGATTTGGTATCTGCCTCAGTTTTGAATGCAACCCCTTCTTTTGTTTATTACTTCAGGTGTCATATTCAGCTCTGGATCTAATGGAGAATAAGCCTAAATTACAGGGTCAGGGAGCAGATTTCCTAAATACAGACTAGTACTGAGCAAGTGACAGCCAGACAACCAACGTGAATTGTGAAGAGCAGGAGGGAGAGGGCTATTTGAACAGTCTGATTTGATGGGGATATGAAGGTTTGCTGATATAAACCCCTGATTGTTCATATTGCTCAGGGTTGCCTGATTCTCCCACAGCCTGTGGGTGGCTGCAGCTGGGTCATCACATTCTTGAAACCACTGAGATTTCACATTCTTCTTGCCCTTTTGCAAAGACTGTGTGAGATTTGCTGTCATTCCGAGCTCCTGGCACCTTTCCATGACTTTGAGGTGGAGTTCCTGAGGGTGGACAGCCCCTGGAGAGGACACAGCACTGGCCTGCACCAAACCTGTGAGCAGAGCTTGAGGGAATCATGCAGGAAAACCTGCACAAATACAGGTTGTGTCCTCTCTGCACATATTTGGCAATCTTTAATATTTATAGCAGCTGCAGATTTGCCACGTTTTTTGCTTAATCATCCTGAATCAGCACAAAGACTCCTGCACGGGGATAAGATTTGGATTGGATGTGGCCTGAATGACAATTGTGATTTACCTGATCCTTCAGTCCTCTGCCAACCAAAAAATTGTTGTAGTTTAAAATTCCACTCTAAAATACATTTTTTGGACGGACCCCCTGTCCATATATAGAATCCTAATCTCTTTATACAGTAACAAAGAGTGTTACCTGGATCAAAGAAGAGAAACAGCCAGAAAACAAAAACAAGACAGATAAATGTTGTGATGAATTTTATCCTTACTCTGACATATTACATTCAGCATTCATCTATGCAATTCTTTATCTAAAGATCCATTTATTTTAGTACTGTTTTCCTTTGCATATTATTATTATGGTTTTCAAGCATTTCTCTGTAAGGCAATGCAGCTTCATTAAGTTATATGGAATGTATAAACTATAAAGAAATTATTACAATTCCTATCCATTCCTATTACTCTTTTATGCCCCCTGAAATCACAAAATAAGGAAGGGTGGTAAGTAGCTTTGTACTTATTGTGCCCCTTTTTGTTCATATGTCTTATCTAAATTGTGCCAGACACAGGTAGAGACTACCACTGTTCTGAGTGATAGCATTTATAAATACTTTGATTTGGAAGAAAATTATAAAAGGCAGTTTTGAGATGACTTACAGACAATCATTGCAGTGAAGTAACTAAAAATTGTTACAATAATAATAATAATAATCGACAATGCTCTATAAATACATCAGTAAATAAGGACCATTTCTAAATGGCAATTTTTCATTCCAGTCTATATACTTATATTGTTCATTCTTTTATTTTTCCAGGTGCCTTCACACCCTCTGTCAGCTGCCTTGCTCTGGTACTCTTATCTTCTGCACAGAAAATACATTGCAAGAAGAAATTCAAAATGAATAGTCTCAGTATGTGAAAAATAAATGCTAAAGACTATTAAAAAATCATCCAACCTTCAGCTTTTGACAGATAACAATTCTAGATCACAGGTCAAAGCTAGGCAGTTGCATATTCTTTTGTATACTCTACACAAATCCTACCCCACAAAACTGGTAAATCAGACAAAATTGTGGGTGATTGATAAATGAAAGCCTCAAATTTCCATCAAATTTTCAGATCAGGTGAAAGGATTTGATTTTCCTAAATTATACAGTTACAATCTGATAAAGAATGTCTAGTTCCAACCTCTGCCACAGGGACACTTCCACCAGTCCAAGCTGATCCAAGCTCCATCCAACCTGGTCTTGGACGTTTTGGGGTAATTTCAGTGATAAAAAGGCAGATTAGAGAAGAAAAAAAATTTTGAAAGGATAAAAATACATTAATTCTGGTTTGAGCCAAGTGTTGCTGATGATTTTATTTTTTTTTTTGTTTCAGCAACAATAGGAATGAAATTGAAAAGGCGATGGCACATCTTTAATTATCTTCCAAGGAGAGAAGTGTGACTATGTTCACTCCCAAGATCACAGCTGAAAACTGTTTTGTCAGAAAGTGCATGAAAAAAAGATGAGCCAAAAAGAGGAGAGGGACAGGTAATAAAAGAGAAATGCAGATTATGCTGAGATGTAGCATGGCCCAGAAGTGACTGACATTGTGCAAAGAGCACTAGAACATGTTTGTTTTGCACGACCTGCAGCCCACAAAGAACATTAACTCACAAAGCAAAGCACCATGGAACAAAGTTATTAAACAACCAAAACCCCCCCTAAAAACCAGTAAAAAACACCTGTGAAATCATCTGACATGGAGCAGGTAGGGTGTTCTCCAGTGCCTTGTTTTCAGAGATGATCACAGAACAGGTGTCCCTGGGCAACAGAGTTTTCAGTTCCCAGAAATAAACTCTAACATTTGGCATTAATGAGACAAATGCCTACAGTTTTCAGTCAGTTAAATCTCATAACCATGGTGATAATGACCCGATTATAAGTGCACTGAGAACATACCTCCTAGCACTTAAGCAGGGCTGAATTCTTGTGATATCAGTGGGTAGTATTTCCCTGGGAAACAGCCTGCTTTTTTTGTCCATGATAATTAAGCCTACAGAAGACATTCCTAATAAAAGGGAAATGCATTTCTGCAGAGATTTTTCTCCTGGTGCGTCCTTTCAAGTGCACATAGCTAATATTCCTAACGAAGTGCCCATGCAGAGGTGGTGTGTGCCTTGCATAAAGGACTGTCCTCTTCAGCAGGACTCTTTAAAAACGGATTTGGCTTCTAAGGAGGAGGACTGAGCCAGCACAAAGGAGGATGAGGCAATGCTGGTCACTGCAGCGCAGGCGGCTGCGCTCGCATTCACACAAACCTCTTTAATACTTTAAGCATTCAAATAAGGATTTGGAGCAAACTCCTCGTATCTGCATGAGGGAGCAAAAGTGTAGAACAGGGAGAAACCTGAAGGCTTTGGGGTTCTCCTGAACACCACGAAGGAGCTGATGGCTGTGTCTGGTGACCTCCGAGGTCTTTTCCAGCCGTGATTTCATGACTCTCCCACCAGCCTCACCTTCAGGCCCTGTCCTGCAGCCCATGCTCCCACCCCCTGTGGTCCCTGCCCATTCTGCAGCCAGTGCTTATTTCACCTTAAAAGAGAGGTGATCAAATAAATAGGCACTAAATGTACTTTCTATTCAGATGTGGGTTTCCTGCCAACTCACTTCTTTCTTTTCCCCTAGGCTTGACAGTTTTTCATAAAAGCACCTTTATTCCAGCACTTCCCTTTGCCACACACTAGTTGCTGCTCCACTGTCCTGTTTTTGTCATTGAACATATTAGAAAAACTCCTGCTAATGAGTGCGTAATTAAAATAAATCAAACTTTCTGAGTGTTCCAAGCACTGATACTGCTCACACAACGGGCTAGATGAACATTTCTGAAGGAGGTACAGACAAACCAGAAGCATTCACAAAGTCAGGGGTTGGATTCATGTTTTCAATAGGATTTTTTAATTGCCAGGAATCTAAAACAATACCTCAAAGGCATGACATATTTTCAACAGATTTTCTAGCAGCATAAGGCTGACACTGTAATTTGAAGAGCCCCCTAAATTGGGAGACCTGGAAACACTCCCATCATATTTTTCTGTCATCTGTAAAATGGGAGAGGAATAGTAAACTTGATCTTTCTGCAAAAGAGATAATTGCAGAATTTCCATTAACTCCATTAGAAGGGAAATAGGGACTTCTTTCAAGTTTCTGGGCAAAGAGATGACTTTGAATTGTACTGAATGCAGCACTAAAGCTTCCCAAGAGATCAGTCTAATCCTTCCATTCGCACTTCTTTGTTTCTGCACTCCCAGGAATTTAGTGTGAACCAGATTGTTACCTTAAAATAAGAAGGAAATTGAAATGTATTCTCCTTACATAAAGCATTAAATACCTCAGAATATTTCAGGAACTGGAGATGAACTCACACTGTTTGAATTCTGCTCTGTTACATCTGTTGAAAATGCAATGATTTTTTTAAGGCTCTTCAGGTCTGTCTGATGGGGAACAATCCCTTCTCTGCTCAAGACTATTCCCCTCTATCTTGTCTTTAAATTCCAGAGGAATCCACAAGAACATTGGAACAAGTCTGGCAGCACTGGCAGCTCTGGCATCACAGCCACAATTTTCCCTTTTCAAGGACATTTTAGATCCGCTGCCTGTCAGATGCCACATTCCCATGCAACCTTCTGGATTGCAACAGGGAAGTTTGCAGGAAATGAGGCTGCTGCAAAACCAGTCAGGGCAGCAGTGCCAGAGCCTTTATTTCCTGCACTTTCAGAAATCAAAAGTGCATCAGCCTCATACAGAGAATAAGGACAGACATTATCTCCAAAAGAACAGGTTATCTCTTTTAATTAATCTTGAAGAAGAGATGACAATGAAGTTCTCTTACAGAGAAATAATAGAGTTAGCAAAAATGTAATAAAAACGGAGGATTTTGTTTCAGTCTCCATTTAGCTACTTCTGCTTGCCCATATCTTACTTAAATTAACACTAATATTATTTTTTCTCGGCTTTTATTGCCTAAAGAGACAGCTGAGCAACAAACAGTAAATGAAATCTATATATTTGGTTTAAAAGATAAAATTAGAAACAGAGAGAACAGTGCAGATACAAATTAAAATAATATTTCATGTTCATAAAAAATCTCAAGGTATCTGCAGAAAGCAAAAGCAAAGATGCCTACAAAAGAAAAACCCAATTCCCAACTTTCCATCCTTTTCCAAACATGGTTCCATTACTATATAAAGTACAAAAGGCTCCAAAGAAATTTGGGGGTTTGCACAGGTTAAATGTCTTCTTACATTTTACCCAACTGCAAAATCCCATGCAAGGACTTCCCAAGAGGATTGGGCACAGGATTTGTATCTTCATGGACCAGGTCCAACAGGCAGTGCTGAGGCCACAGGGGTTTTTCACTGTGTCCTCATTAGTTTCAAGAAGACAGAATGATTTGCCTATTTATAAGACTCACAGATATTATTACTCATGATAATACTGCAGCTGAATGGATTTTTTTATTATTATTTATGTTGGGAAAGTGTGACTTAAAAATATAGTCCTTCCTAAATCAGGATGAAAAATTAAGATGTCCCTTTTCTTTTTGAGGTGTCAGGAAAAAGATCCTCTTGGTAAATATAAAAATTATCTTTGGATCATTTGGGAACATTATACTTTTAATGTTGTCAGTTTTTAAAATAATGTATATACTATTTTTAAGAGAAAAAAAATCTAAAAAACCAAACTTGTGCCAAAGAAAAAATGTGACAGGTTAACATTAGGTTTTAAAAAGAACAGGAAAGAAATTTAAAGTCTTGAAGCTTAAAAATCAAAATGATAAGGGCAGGTTAATTAAAAACTCAATTTTCCACAGAGATTTTACCTTGATTATACATTTCTAAAACTTGGTTTCCATATTCTTTTCAGCAGCATTTCTAACAATGCACTGATTTAAGCTGTTTCCAGGTCTTACATTTCCTGCCCAGAAACTCCAGAGTTATTTGTGCTGTCCGTGGCACTCCAGCCCCTCTCTGGCAGTCACGTCTGCAGCAGGACATTTCTCATGTCCATTTGATTTTGCCATCAAACTCCCCCTCCTGGGGTTGTCATCCCAAGCTCTCACAAGGAATCACATTAGTGTCCATAACATGGGTGTCTGCCTGGCTCGCTGAGATGTGTGCAGGGATTTATTTTTAGGTTATATCCTCATTACTTCCCACCCGTTTATTCCCTCTGGTAAATGAATGTAACACATTTGCCCTTTCTGTCTCATTGGTGTGGCCAACTCTAAATTTACAGTTTTGGTAAACTTTTCTTTTTATGCAGCTTGTTTTTAGTGTGTTTTCCTGCATCTTTGCAGACCTACCTACAGACCAGGCAGCTACACCTGATTTATAATTTAATCATTAAATCCCTATCAGCTGTTCAAGCTAAAAAGAATGGAGCTTTGTTAAATTTGTGTTAGAGAAGAGAAGCAACTTAATACTGAATCTTTAAACTTCATTTCATATGGCTGCTTCATTCATATGGAAAGTTCTGTCTGAGAACCCAGTGAGTCTCAATATTGTTATTTCATGAACTAAACTAGAAGAGATATTTTAATGTACAGAAGGCTGCTCTTAGAATTGGGCTCTGAGGGCAACGTTACCCAGACTGACTGCTGAGCTCAGCTGGAAAATCCTTCACATCATCCTGATTCATGGGAATAGAAAGACCTATCAAACACCAAGACCTGTTCATTAAAACATACATGAATGTGCATTTCCTACTGTGGGTAGGAAAAAAATATTTAGAATATAGAACGTAGGATCTTGTCCAAGGGATTTTATTCATTCCTTCATTCCTTTCTGATCCTCACAAAGATGAGCCAATGGCAAGGGCAAAGAATGATGTATCATAAGGGCAACTGCATTTCTTCCATTAAAAAAAAAAAAAAAAAAAAAAAAAGAGAGAGAGAGAGAGAGCCAGAGTTCCTATGAGCACAAGAATCTAGGGAAGGAGGGAAGTTCAGAAGGAAAAAGAGGAAACCTGTGAAAAGAAAGCAGCACTTATTGTCAGGACTGTGGAGCCCTGTGGAAGTGAAAGGAATTTGTTCTGCTCAGAACTGAAAGAAACTCAACCACCTGCAGGTCTTGCTTTGTTTCTATGCAGATGACCATGTGAGGCAGGACATTCCTGGAGATCTACATGTCCAGCTCCTCTCATGGTATGGTGGGTGAAAAACCTTTTGACAAGGGTTGTTTTCTCAGTTAAAGGTCTCACACATGTGAATATCCAGATTAATTTCATATATGCCACTGTATGTTTTCTTTAGACTCTTTTGTTTATCAGAATGTTTATCTCATATGTATTCACAGTTATTTCTATTTCTACCACATTACACAGTGGAATCAGAACTCTCAGGTCACACACTACAGATTTCTCAGTTTGGGATATTTGCATCAAGGAAGGACAGGTCCTCCCCAGAGTAAACCAACACCAAAGTAAGAAAAGCAGACCAACACAATTTATTTTTATCCCTGAAGGGAGATGGGCTATTTATTTCTGATGTTGGCTCAGTATTCCTGTGAATGTTGTGTTTCAGACAGAGAATTGGAGTAAGAAAAAACTCTACTTGAGTAGACTAAAACATGACAGGAAAAATATTTTAATGGTCCTCTTCCAAACCATTTTCTCTATTATCATCAAGGTTTTATCATCACCTAATTTTACACATTAAGAATTTCATGAAAAGCTGAAGAAAAAACATGTAATGATTTTTCATTTGCCAGACTCTAGACACACTTGGAGAAGATAAAATTAAATTTCCTTGTAAATTTGCATATTATTTGGGAGAATCTTATAGCCTCTATTTGGTGGAATTATTACAAGTGTTGGAAAATTTGAACTATTATAACCACTACACAAAAGGGCCTTTTAATTTATTTTTTTTCATATTACTTTTAATACAATTAAAAGGAAGAATACCCAAAGCCCATCAAATTAGCTGTTCTTTGGTAAGTAAAGGGTTAAACTGGGCTGTCCAGGGAGAGATAATGAATAAGAGCTGGATAAATTGGAGAGATGGTAGTTGGGGCTGACTTGTGGAAACCCTGATCTCAGTGATACCAACATGAATGAGAAGAAACCTCCTGGACACCTGTGGCCTTTATTCCTTGCACAAGGAATAAATCCCTCACCACGAACAGTTAGAACCAATTTTATTTTGCTCACTGGATTCTGCCTGCAGAACAGCCATGAAACTTCCAACCTTTCAGGCATTAAAGGTCTGGAAATAATGATCACTCCATAGTGTAGAAGGTGTCCTGGATGAATAATGGAACCTTTCTTAAACCCCACTCTGCTTCAGCATGTAGAAGCATTATATGCATGGTCTGGTAAGAGATTAAATTATAGTTTTGCTGTCAGACATGCAAATTCTGCTGAAGCTCCCTGAGAAGGTCTAGAAGGTAAAAATAACAGTGAGGTGCAGAAGACAGCAATGATATAACTCTCAGTGCCAGTTAGCTGTGAAGGATTCCCACACAAGGGATAATTTTTCACACTAAATGAATGGGAAATGATTGCAGAATGAATCATAAACCACGATAACAAAACATGAAAAATGTATTATAGCAAAAAATTCCCTAGGAAAAATAATATGGAAACAGAAAACTTTCCACAGCCTTTTATTATCCTCTAAGCTGATTTCTTCTGAAGCAGAGTCTCTGTTTGTCTGAGATATTCTTCCTATCTGACCTCTGTGTTCATACAAGCTGTTGGTACATGCTATCTCCTATTTCTGAGAGCTCAGAGGCAGGGAAAGGTTCTGTGAATTTTATAGTCCTTGCCTGACATTCTCTGACCTACTGGCAAGCAGTAGCTGCCAATTAGAGTGTGGAGGACAGGCAGAGTGCTGAAGTTTCCCAACCCATGCACAAGCCAGCCAGAATAAAGATCAAATTGAAATCTGTACAAATCTGAGTGCCTCCAAATTCCTGCTGGAATGCTCTGTCCAACTGCACTGTTCAATATGTTCACTGTGGAGCTTTCAATACTAAAACCCTTCTCCATCTTCTGGGTTTATTTACTTTAGTTTCACTTTTTTTTTTAGGGAGAAAAGAAAAAAACAGTATGGAACATTTAAGGAACTGTAGTGTGAATTGTTTATAGGTTTTTGACAACAGTGATGGCAAGTGCTGTGTGAGTGCTGTTAAGGTTTCTCGTTTACATATGTATATTTATAGCCTGCTCAAGGTTTGGCAGTCTTCATCTCCCTGTTTGTTTTTTTACTCTTCTCTCTTGACTAAACTCATAACTAACAGAAGAGCCCTTCAATTTGTTTTGCTCTATCACGTAACGTATTCTAGCCTATTCTGTCATTGTTTCGTGGCATTTTGGGGAGCAGTTTTTTTATGAAGTGGAGAACAATCAAAAATTTTCCCAAAATGCTTGTCCAAGCATCTATTTCATTGTTTTGAAGGATCTCACGCCGTGTTGCCAACGAGCTGGCAATGCTCTGACTGCTTGCACTCATCACTCTGCACACAGTGATGCAAAGATAACAAAGAGTGTGGCTGCTGCTGGAGGCTGCTAAGACACATCTTTAACGAGGGTCTTGTGCTGTAGCTGCTGTGATGGACCGTGACAAGTGATGCTGCTGGATACTGAGAGTGGAGCACTGAGAGTTATTAGTGAAATGTTACTGCCTTGACTTCCCGATTTGGACTTGGAGTCACAGCACCCCAGACTGGTTTGGGTGGGAAGCACATTCCTTCCCACCCCCTGCCATGGGCAGGGACACCTTCCACCAGCCCAGGTTGCTCCAATCCCCATCCAGCCTGGCCTTGGACACTTCCAGGGATACCCAGAGCTTCTCTGAGCACCCTGTGCCAGGGCCTCCCCACCCTCACAGGGAGCAATTTCTTCCCAGCTAACCCTGTCCTCCTTCAGCTTAAATCCATTTTCCCTTCTCCCATCACTGCTTGTCCTTGTCAAAAGTTCCTCTCCAGCCTTCTCAAAAGCCCCCTTTAGATATTTTAGGTTGCCTCCCTGCTCCCTTTTCTCTCACTCTCTGAAATACTGAGGGTCAGATTCTCACAGGAATTGTGCTGCTTTACACCTCAAGAACTGACCTCTACCTTACCTTTCAGAGAAAGCAGCCCTGGAGATCCAGTTTAATTAAAACTCTGCTGTCTGAATGAATTAAAGGGTTTTTTTAATATCATCACCTTAAATTCCTCAATAAGAAATGGAAATAGATCCCTAACCTATTTCTTGGTGTATTCTTAAAATTTGTGAACAGTCCACACACAGCAATCACAAGATACCCTGCTATACCTGTGGTAAATTTGATCCAAAGATGTCCAACAGTTTCTACATAAAAAAGTATAAAACCTCAGGTATTTCATTTTTATAGTGACACAAACTCAAATCCCGTCCTGTGTGGCAGAAAATGATGCAGATACTTCTTAGCTACTTTTGGGTGATGGCAAAAATCTAATGGCAGGTCCCAGTCCTTCTGGCAAGATAAAATAATGACCCAAATTTAAATTTAAAATTCATACCTAGCCATATTAACAGCAAGCTGGGGTTGTGAAACTCTTAATATTGAGTGAGATTTCTAAAGACACCTGCAAAAGTATTCAATTCTTACAGAAATTTCAGGGAAGAAAAATATTTGAGATTAGAATTCCTATATATTTCCTAAATTTTAACTCCCCCTCGGAAAACTGTCAAGCTTTGGTCTTGCATGAAGGCAGTCTGATCTCCCAGGGTAGTGGAGAACTCAGCAATTCAAAATGGTCCTGAACAATATCTGTCCTTGGAAATCTGTCCTGTGGCTTTTCCTTGACATCCCTAAGTCATGTCACCAAACCTACACAATGCAGAAACCCCAAATTTTTTTATAATGATCAGTTAATTCCCATCTCTTAACGTTGTGGATTGTTACAATTAAATTTACATTGTATTTCATTTCTTCAGGGAAATAAATAAAAAAGCTGCTACCACAGGTCTTTCCAAAACAATGTTTCCAGCTGGGGTTTTATTTTTTAAAGCTGTTGCTGGGCAATTTTTTTCCCAGTCTTTGGTCCTTCACAAGGTCTCACAGCTGCACAGTCTTAAATTCTACCCACAAACTGAATGGATAAAGTGAGGGCAAGAAGGATTTGAGATCTGGATTTCAAAAGCTTCCCAAAAACTGGCTGCTTATACAAAACTGTGCAAACTGTTGAGATTAAGAACTTGCCAGAAATCTGACAAAAGCTCAAGGCTTTATAGTATTTCAGCATTTCTACTTTTGATTATGGCAATTACTTGAATTCATGGAAAAACACATGCAAATAGGAGGTATAAAGAAAAAAAACATAGAACCAAGCAAGCTTTTTCAGTCAGAACAAAGAAAACAGAAAAAAAAATAAGGTCTGTATTTCAGGCTGAGTTTTGAGTGAGGAATTAATTTCATTACACTTAAGTTTCCTCTCTAACAGCCCACCATGAGTCATTCACGGGTTAATTATAGATAATCAGATTTAGTTACCACCACAATAGAGCCCTGTTCTTTGTAATCTAAACTTCTCAGATAAAACAAAATGCTTAAATCTCTCATAGCAAAGAAAAAAAAAAAAAAAAAAAAAAAAAAAGTGGTTTGGGGAAAGTAAAAAGCAAATTGCACAATAAAATTTAATTGGAATTACAGGGCACGTTCTCAGGGATGTTTATTCTTTCTCACTCAGATGGAATAAATGGGCTGTAAATAGCTGTAAATAGCTGGTGGAAAATTCAATTTATGCATCTGTTCTTCTGTTGCCTCCTGTTCCTTTGTTGCACCCTGGCTGTCCCAGAGCTGTTTGGACTCTACAATAACACCTCTGCTGTACTCACCTGGCCCAGCTCCCACAAGAGGAGGTGTATTCTGGGCTGGAAGAAGAACCAAGAGACAGCTATGGAACAGCCTCACTTCATTAATGCCAGTGCTGTAATATAACTGTGTTTATAATTTTGCAGTGAGACTGTTCAGTAATATTTAATTTACCGTGCAACCAGGGTGGTTTTTACGTGTTTTGCACAATTGTTTGGACTCACTGCAGAAGTTTGTTAGGGACAGTGCTGGAATTACAGCTTGTAGCAAACTGGAATCGTGGTCATCTGAGAGGAGCAGGCTGCTTAAATTCCAGGACTGGGGCTCAGGAAGCAGGATGAAATCCAGATGTGCTGTGCACAGCTGGAGACAGTGTGGCCACACCACCCGGGCAAGCTCAGCAGGGTAATTCTGCCAGTGGGCAGTGACAGGACATGGGGAAAAATGCTACCTTGTATTCTGTATCCAGATTCTGTATCTGTATCCTGCTGCCTTTATCTGGATTCTGCTCCCACTGGCGGGCAGGGTTTTACTGGACAAGAGCAGAGCACACCTCATCATCCTACCGGGTTGTTAGTAAGGCGAAGGACCAGGCATTTGTGCAGCCATGTCTTGGGTCATGTAACCAAAAAAAGTGTATTCTATTTCATCTGTAGAAAGCACTTGGGGACTGGTTTCTTTTTTCTTTATCTCTTGTAGCTCCAGGGGGGAGGAGGGTGGATGCCTTTTGATGATGGACCAGCTGTTAAACCAGGTGGGGCAGTGTTTGTGATCTCTGTCACCACTGCCCACCCTCAGGGATATCTTCTGTTCATGGGCCATTGAGGCTCACCAGTGCCATCACACATTCCATCATCCATTGCGAGATGGAACACCCAGTGGGGAGGAGCCAACCATTCCCTACCCAGATAAAAATGGGGACACAGGGACCCCAGACATTCCTCTTTTCCACTGGATTCTCAGAGGACTCATCTCACCACCACTGAACCTGTCTACAGGATCATCTCTGCTCCAACAGACCACATCTGTCACTCCAGGAGGATTTATTTGGACTGCTCCCAACACCCTGGCAACACGGTGTCAGGTCGTATCTCTGACTCTGTCAGGGTTTTCTAGGACTTTTGTTTGCTTGCTTGTTTGGGTGATTTTTTTGTTGTTGTTGTTTGTTTGGGGTTTTTTTTGTTTTTTTTTTAAATTACTGCATTTGCATTTTTAATATTCCTAGTAAAGAACTGTTATTCCTATTCCCATATTTTAGCTTGAAAGCCTCTAATTGCAAAATTATAATCATTTTGAGGGAGGGGGTTTTACATTTCCCATTCCAAGGAGAGCTCCAACTTTCCCTGACAGATACCTGTCTTGCCAAACCAAGACAAGCTGAAGAGAGGCTTTCCTAGGAAAACGCCTCCCAAACGAGCATGCCAAGGAAGCAATGTCAGACATGCCACATTCCAAACACAACAGGCTGTCCATGTAAATGATATGCAAATGAGGCACAGCCCTCAGGCACCTGGTGAGGTTCCAGCCAGGCCCTGGAGGCTCCAAACTGTTGATTTAGCACAGGAGCCTTAGCACTTGCACGAAAATGCATGTGCTGAAATCGTGTCAGGAGAATGTGTGTGTCAGGGACTTTGAAATATATTAAATATTGATATGGGCTCCTCCTATGGACATTTTGATTTCCAGTCAGAAAATGTTGCCACAGAATGCCGTTGCCTCTTTTAATGTGGAATAAAGAGTGTGTGATTAATGCAAAGCCTTCCATCAGCAGCAGCCTCAATGCTACTTTCAAGGATAATTATGTCACGGGTAGTAGGAAAAAAAATTACAAGAAGGGACACTGAATCAATGTAGTAATTTGTTTAGAAGATACATCATGTGTGGATAGAAATTACCCTTTTTGTTTAGGAGAAAATCTGTTAATTTTTTTCATAGAAATAGAGAAAAAGAGAGGTGTGAGAGTGATGTGGTCTAACCTGAAAAGGGGTGCTTATAGCAATTTGGGGTAAAAAAGAAGGAACACATATTGGCTTTGTTTGTGGGGGGTTGTATGGTTTTTGGAGGAAAGAAATTGTATTTGTAATCTTTCTTCTAAAATCATATTTTAGAGGTGTCCCAGCCACCAAGATAGCTGTCTCTGAGCACTACAATCAGAAAATATGTTGGTGTGCAAGCAGTTGTGCTGTTTTTTCCTAACTCCTGCTGCAGTTTCAGATTGCCCATCATCACAGGAAGGGTGAGAAACAATAAGTCAAATAGCAAAGCAAATTATTCCTGCTCATTTCAAAGCCCAAAACTCCAGGAACTTGAGTGGCAGACTTCATCTGTGCACCACGGTGCTCTGATTTAACTGCAAATGTCAGGGCTTTTGATTCCTGTTTTAAGTCCTTTCTGTTCCACATCATATTTTTGTTTAATTGCTTTATTCAGATATGCCTTCCAACAGGGTAGTTATGTTCTTCCTAGTAAGAGCATGAGTTATATGAAACATTTTTGATACCCTCAGCTCCCCCTTCCTAAAAGATAAACAACTCTTGTTAGTATGGTAAAGTCTAGAATACTGCATATGAAAAAGCCATCCAAAATTAATAAAAAATTACAGTATCAAATACTGACTAGGTCCTGAATATGATTTATTGTTGTTGTTGTTGTTGCTAACTAGTCAGCAATCAAAAATGATTGCTGGGAAAACTTCTAGTACTACTTTAGAATTTTAAGGATTTCTCAACCTGTTGGAGTACCTTGTATCTTGGATTTCTTTGATGCTGCTCAGAAGGGAGTTATGCCAGGCTGAGAGACCTTTTCTCGGCTCCTTTGGCAAATCCCTCGTGCAGGGGAAGGCTTTGGGCAGAGCTGTGGTGAGCATGCCAGACACAGGAGGTGCTGGTGTTGGAAATGATACAACTTTTAAAGTTTTTTACTAGCTTTGGTCCAGGGGGTTGTTTGTCTTTGCTCAGGGGAAAGGAATTAAAGTTTCTTTTCCAAGGACTCTGTTGCCTGGGTGAGGCCTGATGATGTTGACATCTACAGCCTGGGAGTAGCACATGAGGATCTAATTAATATCAAAGGGATCAATACCCACAGGAAACCAGATACTGAGAGTTGTGTGATTTGGGACCAAAGAACACTGAATCCATTAATTTCTCTGGGTTTTGTCTGTATACGGATGTGAAAAGTCCAGTAAAGAACCATGTGTGATGGAATTATTTACTCTGCACAACCCGTGCAATGTGTGGGTGAAATTATTTCTGTTGCACACCTGGCCAGAACATCCTGTCCAGAATGAAGTGATGCCTTTATTCTCTCACACTAAAAATTATGTTGGAGATTTCTGTTTTGTTTTGTTTTATCACAGTTTTGGTGGCACTGGGCCTTAAAAAGCTGCTCAGGAATCTACAGTGTAACAAGCACTGGGGTCACTGCTCTCTGCAGCAGCACAGGAGGGGAGGCTCTGGTGGTCACCCTGGTCCTTCAGGGTGCCACTTCTCCCAAGCCAACCTTCAAACTGGGACAGAGATCTGCCTCAGCAGCTCTATGGGAAGTGCTCTAACTCAGATGTCATGTTTTAATGAATACTCTCCAAATGTGCTACTTACACCCTGGATCTAAAACTTGACTTGATGGTTTTCCAATTTAAAACAGCAGTCTTTCAAAAACCTTTGCATTTAGAATGAAAAAAAAAAATGCCTTCCTTGGCTGTTTTTGTGCTCCTGCGCTTCAACAGGAACAGTTTTTTTGTTCAGTTAAGTGTTCTGACAGTAGAAATTTGTCATGCAAATGTTTCCAGCCTCTCAATGAAAGCGGTGGAAGAAGCCAGGGTTTCATTTATCAGCACTGGTGCATCTGATGTGAGAACCATTTCCTGGAGGCTCCTGCCGTCAATTAACCAAACCAGATTTGTGGTGGACTCACACTTGGTTTGAATCCACCTCAGCAGCAAGCTGGAGAGAAATCTTTCATTTGTAGTGTTTGCAGAAATCTTTGGACACCCAGAACATTCACTCTGTAATTATAGGTGGACAAGGTTGAATGTTGCATTGTAACACAAATTTTCTCAAAAATGTTTCAGTGGCTAGAAAGAGCCGATTTCTTGCAGGCAGTGTTTTGTCTCTACATTTCTATGTTATATTACTTGTGTTACCACTGGTTGCAGTCATCAATTATCTTCACATAGAAGGAATCTTTGCATGTGGAGGGGCCTGGTTTTAAAGGTTGCTGTACATCTACATAATAAACATAATATGAAGATAAGTCACATTTGAGGGATGAGTGATACCATGGGCTGCAGCAAGAATCGTAGAATTCAATCATTAAGGTTGAAAAGACCTCCAAGAACACCAGCCTTGAAAGCACTCTGTCAACTAACCCACACCTCATCCACTCACTTCTCAAACACCTCCAAGGATGGGCACTGCCCTGGAGAGCCCCTTCCAATGCCTCACCACTCTTTAAGTGAAGGCAGTGTTCCTAAAATCCATCCTGAACCTACCCTGGAACAACCTGAGGCCATTTCCCCTTGTCTCTCACTAGCTGCCTGGGAGAAGACTCCAATCCCACCTGGCCACAACCTCCATAATAATCCAGTCCCTCTTCCAAGACTGGGTGATGAGGTGGGCAGCCCAACCAAACCCTGGGTTTGTTCTGCTGCACTCTCAGCTCAGCTCTGGCACCTGCAGGTGACCAGCCCTGAGCTGGGCTGAGCTGCCATGGCAGCATTCTGGGATGGATGAGACTTTGGGAATATCCTCCCAAAGACCGTCAGCCAATCTGGTCACATGCCATGGATCCACATATTCTGGTTGTATCCTTCTCCCAGGAAAGGCACTTCCAAGGAAGTACATTTATATTTACTTGGGTAACAGCCGAGGCAGTTGGGAATTGCATCTGGTGTCAGGTGTCTTTAGTGAAGATCTTGGTTACCAGTGGAAATATCCAATGAGCAGAAAGGATCCTAAATCACATCTCACATCAGAAGCTTCATAGTTACTGCACATTCTACTGCAAGTTACTAATTTGTTTGCCCTTCAAAGCTGGAAATGAACTGAGGGAGAGGGTATTTCAAATGAGTAACACAAAACTAGAGATCTCCTCAGGAGGACAGTTGTTGCTTTATGTCCTGCCTGGGGCACTGATCTTGGCCAAACATCCTGCAGTGCTGGGAGAGACCTGCAGCACTCAGCACAGAGGGTGCTTTGACTGACAAACTGTGCTAAAACTAGTTCCTAACGGAAAATAGTACACCTCCATAAAATTGTAGATCCAAGAGCTCCAAACTGTTCTAAAGGTCTTTTAAAAAAACAATCAGGCACAGAAGTACAACTACATTTAAAAAAAGGAAAAGGAAAAGGAAAAGGAAAAGGAAAAGGAAAAGGAAAAGGAAAAGGAAAAGGAAAAGGAAAAGGAAAAGGAAAAGGAAAAGGAAAAGGAAAAGGAAAAGGAAAAGGAAAAGGAAAAGGAAAAGGAAAAGGAAAAGGAAAAGGAAAAGGAAAAGAGTATGAGAAATATAAATCTGTCTGTAAATAGAGTTACTGATCACACATGTTCATGCAGTTGTCCCAATGACCAAACACTTCTATAAACACTTCTGTATCAATCAAGTTGTGTATCATTCATCACTAATATCTCAAGTACACCTTTAGACCCTCTCCCATGCTAGTACCCTCCTTATAAATGGAACACTTTGATTTGGGTGAAAGAGAGAATAAATCTGGTTATTTTGCTAACAACTACTAATCAAACCACACCTCCCCTGAGGGAAGCAGCTGGTGCAGCTGAGACCTGCCCTGGAGGTGTGTCCTGGAGCTGTCCTGTCTTCAGTTGCAATACAAAATGCAACCAAAAGTGTGTATTCTATTGCCATCAGTTGAAACTAGTTGTGGAGGTATTTCTTTCTCTTCTATGACCCATCCCTCATAACTCCAGGTGGGAGGGGGCAGGTGCCTTCTGCTAATGGGCAGCTGTTAAACCAGCTGGGGCAGGGTTCTTTATCCCTTCCAGGACCCATCCTCCCTCCAGGGGATCTCTGCTGTCCGTGGGCCATCGAGGGTCACTGCAGGGCTGATACAATTCCATCATCCATGGGAGATGCTCCACCCAGGGGAGGAGCCCAGCATTCCTACCTGGATAAACCCTGGCATTCAGAGCCCAGCACAGCCTGTGTGCACTGCATTCCCACCTGGATAAACCCTGGCATTCAGAGCCCAGCACAGCCTGTGTGCTCTGCATTCCCACCTGGATAAACCCTGGCATTCAGAGCCCAGCACAGCCTGTGTGCACTGCATTCCCACCTGGATAAACCCTGGCATTCAGAGCCCAGCACAGCCTGTGTGCACTGCATTCCCACCTGGATAAACCCTGGCATTCAGAGCCCAGCACAGCCTGTGTGCACTGCATTCCCACCTGGATAAACCCTGGCATTCAGAGCCCAGCACAGCCTGTGTGCACTGCATTCCCACCTGGATAAACCCTGGCATTCAGAGCCCAGCACAGCCTGTGTGCACTGCATTCCCACCTGGATAAACCCTGGCATTCAGAGCCCAGCACAGCCTGTGTGCACTGCATTCCCACCTGGATAAACCCTGGCATTCAGAACACAGCACAGCCTGTGTGCACTGCATTCCCACCTGGATAAACCCTGGCATTCAGAGCCCAGCACAGCCTGTGTGCACTGCATTCCCACCTGGATAAACCCTGGCATTCAGAACTTCAGGGCACCCTGTTTGCACAGCATCCCCAGAGGAACACTGGACCCATCTCACCACCACTGGACCTTCAGAGAAAACTTCACCCTTCTACAGGATCATTGCTCCAACAGAGCCACATCTGTCACTGCAGGAGGACTTAACTGGACTGCTCCCAATATCCTGACCAACAGTGTCAGGTTGTATTCTGGCTCTGTCAGTGTTTTTCTTTTCTGTTTGTTTGCTTTTTTGTATTACTACATTTGTATTTTTTAATTTTCCTACTACAGAACTGTTATTCTTATTCCCATATCTTTGCCTGAGAGCCCCTTCAATTCAAAATCATAATAATTTGGAGGGAGGGGGTTTACATTCTCCATTCCAAGGGGAACTCCAGCTTTCCCTGGCAGACACCTGTCTTCCCAAACCAAGACATGTCCCTACCTTGATGGCAGTGGAGGCAATCTGGATGTGGTGCAGCCGGCGCAGGGTGCTGTCCCTGTCGATGAAGTAGGAGGCTGCCAGCTGGTGCAGGGTCTCCAGAGTCACCACAGAGCTGTTGGCACTGGGGTCACTCCCTTCCGACCTCTTGCTCAGCTTCCGTTTGTCCACAAAAATCGTGAGTGACTCCTCTCCTGGGCAGGGAAACAGAAGCCCCAGCAGGCATCAGCAATGTGCAACAGTATGGAGAGATTTTGCAGACATTCAACTTGAAGCACATACAAAATATGTTTATTTCCAAGGTCCTTCCCTTCCCTTCCCTTCCCTTCCCTTCCCTTCCCTTCCCTTCCCTTCCCTTCCCTTCCCTTCCCTTCCCTTCCCTTCCCTTCCCTTCCCTTCCCTTCCCTTCCCTTCCCTTCCCTTCCCTTCCCTTCCCTTCCCTTCCCTTCCCTTCCCTTCCCTTCCCACATTCATTCTGTAGTGTTCTCTGTAAGCACAAAAGAAAATGAAATCAGTGTATATACTCGAGATGTTTGTTTTGTTCCCTTCTCTCATAACACCTATCCTAGCTGATTTTAGAAGAGAGGCACCTTGTTACACCTTGTTATGAGCAACCTGTGTGTGCTTTCTGATCAATTCAGCAGTGCCTGAAATCTGACAGAACAGTTGCCTTGAACCAAATTTCTGTAACTGAAAAATGTGGGGGATTTCAGTAAGTTGGTGTTTTTTCCAAAAAGAAGCGCCGGCACCTTGTGTTGTGGATTTCTCACTTCTGTCTCTTCATAGAGACTTGGATAAATGCTGTTGAATTCAGAAATTTTAATTTGTGTAAGATTATTGAAAACCAAAAATCTGACTTCTTTAGCTGAATGAGCTCTTAGGAACATTTCCCGAACAGACATACTAAATTTGGCACTGTCAAATTTTCCATGTTTGTTGTCTAGTTCATGGATATATTTTCCTGTGTTTCAGGCTAAGCAAGAATTCATTCATTTAGTAAAGTGTTTAGGCAAAAACTCTTCACATCACAAAACAAATTGGAAAAGTAATTTCTGGATCCAGTATTTTCTTCTGTGCAATTTATGTCCAAAATAAATTGGACAGAAGAAAATTTCCTCACTCTCTGAGCGTGTGTTTGGTAACATGCATTCTTCAGCATTTAGCTCAACAGTTCATTAATTATGTCATTATACCTGGATTTTAGGTGCTGAACAATTCCACTGAGTGCCTTTTTCTAGTCTCTGGAAAGGAAGTTACCCTGCTAAGGTCTGACTTGCCACTTGTGCTACTTTCACTGCTCACCCATCTGCTGCAGTGGCACTGTGCCCATGCAGAGGACAGGATGCCAACTTCAGATGGGTTTACGTGCCAAAAAGTAAAAGCTGTAGGATAAAAATCTAAGCTGAAAACATGACATCATCTTTAAAGAGAGATAATCATCGTGGTGAGCAATGCTAAGTGAGGAACCTGTGCCTCCGTGCAGGAGATCACATTTGTTGGCAAATTTTGACTAGCAAAATTTGTCTTTGGTTAACATGAGTACACTCTTTATTCCCCAATCTGCATTATGTGTTTCCCAATCCCTCAGAAATTCAGAGGACAGTCAAGCCCTTAACACCTTACACAGGCAAAACTAGCTTTATACAGGAGCTTTTTCTCTAATTAGACTTGCAGGGTTTGTCCAGAATATTCCTTTTGTCCTGGAAGGGGCAGGTGGTTGTTCCAGCTGGAGCTTACCTCACTTTCCACCACTACATTTATGCTTCTCCTTCTACAGCTTCCTCATGGGTCATTATTTTGTGCATGAAATCATCAATGCAGGGATTAATTGCCTGAAGCTCCAAAGAACAAGGAATTAACACAGCCTCCTTAAGCACCAGGATTTCCCCACCCAATTATTTAATCTTTCTGCTGTAATATGTAGACAAAGGTGCACAATTGCCATGAGGAGGGCACTGGGAAAGCACAGCAAACTCTAATGACTGTTCCCTGAGAGAAATCTGCCATCAGAACCTGCTCTGGCTTCCAGCTTTTCTGGCATTCAACTGTGCCCATGCAATAAAATCTGACTTGTGACTCACAACCTGGATGACTGAGACTCCAGCCAGGATGAAAGATGTTTCTGGGATGAAAAGCAGTGGAGTGCACTGAGGGTTGAGCCAGGGGCCATGGGCTTTGAGCAGCTGTTTGTGGAGCTGCAAAGACATGGTTTAGAAGAGATATTAGGAAGAAATCCTTCCTGTGAGGGTGGGGAGGCCCTGGCACAGGGTGCCCAGAGGAGCTGTGGCTGCCCCTGGATCCCTGGCAGTGTCCAAAGCCAGTCTGGGCAGGGTTTGGAGCAACTCAGCCCAAGGATGTCTTCCAGCCCAGACCATTCCATGGTTCTGTGGTATCAGAGAAAACATCAGAGCTCTGAGGGTGAATATTGTGCCAGTGACCTGTTCAGGCTGCACAGATTGGGTGCAAAATTTTATTAGGAGCTTTCTCTCCATGTTTTCCCCTTTTCCAGTTGTCTGAGCTAGTTTATTTAGATTAAAGTGGCTTTTACAAGGTCAACCACCTTTCCACTGAAAATATAATGAATTGCAAGGGCAAAGACAACAAGGACTTAAAGCTGCAGAAAATCTCTGGAAAAGATAAAAAAAAATTATGCTCTTTGTGTTTCATTATCACAAAATCATAAATTCATACACGGGTTTGGGTAGGAAGGGACTTTCAAAGATGATCCAGCTCTATCCATGCCATGGGCAGGGACACCTCCCATTCTCCCAGGTTGCTCCAAGCCCTGTCCAACCTGGCCTTGGACACTTCCAGGGATCCAGGGGCAACCACAGCTCCTCTGGGCACCCTGTGCCAGGGCCTCCCCACCCTCACAGGGCATTGAGGGTGATGTTGAAATATCCTTTACATCTAATCTATGTTTGGTTTCTTTTAATTCAAAACCTTTCTCCCTTATCCTATCACTATCTGCCCATGCAAAAAGTCACTCTTTTTCTTTTTTATAAGCCCTCTTAAGTCCTGGAATGTCACAATAAGGTCGTCCTGGAGCCTTCTCTTCTCCAGGCTGAACAACCCCAGCTCTCCCAGCCTGTCTCTGTAGAAAACCTTCTCCAGCCCATGGAGCACCCACCACACCTTGTTCTCATGTAAATACTTTTGATTGATCTGTATTAGTCATTAGTAGAGATTGTGGATTGTGGGGCTCCTTACACTTCAACACAACTCTGCCAAGTTTTATTATTAAAACAGAATTTGTTGAGTTTTGTTCACATAAAAAAAAAAAAAAAAAAAAAAAAAAAAAAAAAAAAAAAACCACCAAAAAAATCTCAGGCATTTTCCCATTCCCTGCTCTGCAGGAGCAGACAGCAGAACTGCAAATAAAACTCCCATTTCAAGAAACAAACAAACCAACAAACCTTGAAAAAGGACAGAGCTGTGGGCTGTGGTGCTTTACTTTGATTAGAACAGCTCAGGAAAAGAACGTTTGGGCCACGTCAGAGTTATCACATCCTCCTGTTTGCCTCGTCCTGCTTGACCCCACGCCTTCCACAGCAACTTCTGGTGGGTGTGCTCTGGCAGGCAGGATCCCCTGGCACCCCCAGCCCTGCAGACTCTGTCCCCATGCCCTGAGAGAGATGTTTGGGCTTTCATTCTTTCGGCCAGAGTGAAATTACTTGGAATGTCTCACACCAGGAGTCCTGGCTCATCGCTGGCATTCCCAGGCACTGCGCTACCAGCAGGTGCCATCAGGGGCAGCTCAAAACAATATTTACTGCCCAAAAGGCTTTTCACAGAGTTTTTTATCTGTCAGAGATGATTGAGCTCTCTCTAGGAAAAGTGGATTCCCCCACACATCCGTGCTTAGGCACCCATGTCCCTGCAGAACTGGGCAAGGGCTCCCTTCAGCACCCAGAACTCCAGGATTTGGGAAGTAACACTGCTGACCCTGAATTGGGGAAGACAATTTGAGTTTTAAGTTCACTTGGAGAAAATCAAACCCATGCCAAAAGAGACTCTTTTGTCACATTGAAAACAAGGATGAATCTTGTTTTTCGCTGGTAACTGCCTGCCACCATCAAACAGGCTAAGAAGACATCCAAGCATCAGCTAAAAACAAGTGTGATTTAGAAAACTCTTCAAGGTTATGAATTTTAAGAATTGAAAAGGAGTAATGACAGTGAACACTTATAAAACATGATTATTCAGCATCAAATCCTCCCAGCTGCGCTTTTCACAAGCTCTGAAAGCAGCATTCGCCCTCCTTCCCAAAATTCAAGAAACAGTAAAATTCACTTTCTCAGGTTTAAAGGAATTAGCATGGAAACACTCAGTTATGTCACAAAACAATGCCACACAGCCCAGTGGGTGGTTCAGGGAGCTCTCAGTCACTACAGGGATGTTTTTTTGCCATGTGGGGGCTTTCACTGACAGACAGTCACTGCAGGGGCAAGGGACTGATGTTCATGCTCTTCGTTCACCTTGCCACAGTGTCCAGTGCTGTCCCACCAGCCCTGGAATATGCAAGCTTATAACCCAACTTCAATTTTTAATTCTTGCTAGGTTCATAGGAACATATTGTCCATGATATACATTTATAAATTCAACTAGCTTCCAGCAACACATGCTGTTTAAAATAAATAAATAGGTATATAGAAATTTACCCAAATATACAACCCATCTGTGGCCATTTAGATGTAAGGCTCCTAAATAACAGTTGGTGAGTGACATTCAGAAATTAGAAATTAATTTTGTGTTCGTCTTAAGAACATATTCGGGAATTGTTTAAATTAAAAATGCAAATCTCAATCAACATGGTGGAATTGGAATAATGCTGTAACAACTGCAACTAAATATAACCATCTATTGAAGGAGTAAATATATTTTGTTATACATAACAATACATATTCATATGATTTAAATACTTAGTGCTATTTTCTGCCTCAGTTGTTGAGAGACTGTTTGCCTGCACCCACATCTTTGGAATAATAAAGGGATTATAGGCCTTGATGTTTCATATTTTCGTCTGTAGACTGGGAAGTGTTAGGAAAAGGCAGTGATCCAAGCAGTTCCCATCATTTCATGCCAGAAAGAGAGGAAACAGGAATAAAAGGACAACACTTTAAGGGAGTAACAGCTGAGCATAACCCACAGACGCCTGCTTAGAGCTCTCTCTTCATACACAGAAGTGTGTCTTTTACAGGACTAAAGGTCTTTGACCTAAGAACTTCTCAAAGGTTCCTGATTAAATAAAATAGCTCAGCTACTACCTAAATAACTACACTGAAATAAATGCACCAGCTACGACTAGCTAGTGGAAAATCTATTCCTGTCTGAATCACCAAAGGTACCGTTAGGGTTTTATCAGGTCATTTTCCCAAACTTAAGCAGATGCTGATGGAAATGCACAGGCTCAAAAACTATATAAATTAATGTCAGGCCAGATGTGGTATCATTTCCGTGGTTCAAGTGAATAACAGTGCATGTTAATTCTATACAGACCATCTGTTTAAGGATTTAAATTTTTTTCTTCATTAAGTATACGGGAGAAGAAAGAAAGTTAACGTGTTTTGTGCTTTTTTTCCTCCCCTTAGCTTCCACAATCTTAAATGCTGAGGAATTGACATACCCAGACAGGGGGTGTGACTGGTGTTTCAAGTCTGATGCAAAATTTTCAAGTTTCTTTCTCACATCATTCATTTGAGCCTGTCCTCTCCTTCCCTTATTTGCCAATGGTTTGTGTCTTACCTTGAGAGAGTGTTATGGAAAGCAAAGGTCGTACCGGCAGTTAGTGTAAGTGCTAATAAATCTTTCAGAATTCATTGAGATTCACTCTTTTACACTACCTGACAATTTCCCCCATCTCTGCAGGCGGAACAACCCGCAGCTCCAGGGGAATACCAATGAGGGGCAGAAAAGCTGGAGAAGTCAAGGTGTAACCACCACACTTGCAGGGCTGTAATCAGCAGAGGGAGGTCGGGGTCGAGCTGATCTGCCCACACCTGTTAAGACTGTCTGTTTTAAAGACAAAAGTGCCTCTTTTCCTTCCTATTCACAAAGCCTTCAACAACATCAAGGGCTGCTTCCCGACCCAGAGAGCCGAACGGATTGACGGGCTGGTAATGAACACCTTGAGCAAAGATGACTGACAACAGCAGTAAAAATAAATCGACCTGGAGCGTTTCGGATGACCACTGAGACAGCTGCCTAACGAGGTCCTTGTTTCATAGGAAGCTTTGGCATTGTGCTGAAAATTGGTTTATTCGGAGCAGTCGCACCGTTTCCAGGTGCAAGGAAAACTTCCTTGGAAGGAAATCAGCCTCGCTTCACCCAAAAGCCTGGAACAAGAGCCTATCATCCCATTGTGGTGTGCTAATTATCCTCATCACCGACTCTATTGCTTTGCTGAACGGCCTTTTCTGTAGGAACATCATTAAAGTGAAATGTCTTTAAGGGATTCAGGTTTGTCCTCTCACACCCATCCCGCAGCAGTAGCCTAGGCTTCCCAACACCCTCCAGCTCCCAAGCTTGCATCTATTTTTTTTTTTTTTTTTTTAATTTTTTGAAAGCCATTAAAGCGTAGTTCCAGCAAGCTGGACCATCATTGCGTGATGTTGTGGGCAGTCAAAAGAGAAAAGTATAAATGCAAAACAAAAGAAGGGGAAGTGACACCCAAGTGCTGGGGTCACACAGAGTCCTTCAATCGAGCAGCTGGGAGCTGCTCCTTATGGACTTTGGGCTTGTGTCGCAAGGAGATAAAATTTCCATAAGAAATAAAAGCAGTGAGAAATGTCACTTTCCACATTATCTTGTGGCAGCAAGAAATATAGAACTTTTTCCCCTCAGTTCTCATTCCTGAATGCCCTTGAGGAGTGTATTTCTGTGTTTGTGAATAAAGGCCAGGGAATGTTTCACAAACAACCATGTGCAAGAGTTCCCTTTATGCTCAAAAAGGGATCTTTATGGAAACCAAATGGTCACAGAGGCACACAAATCTTATCACAGCATCGTTCATTTGCCAAGTTTTCCTTTCTGTCCATGAATACAGATGATTGGGGATTCATTAAATAAAAGTACCGTGCACACTCCATTTGGTCTTTTGCTTTTAACAAGCTGCATAAGTGACAAGCTTTCACAATAAAAAAACTTGTAATTAAAGGGAAAGTACTAATACATTATTAAAATAATAAAAAAATCTAATTACATGTTAATCAGATGTGGACAAGTATCTGTGGGAATCCCCATTCAATCCAGCCCAAAAATGAGAGCTAACACATGCAGGAAAGTATGGGTTTATTAGCTACCTCATGAAAGCTTTCTTAGAAATTACTAATTCCCAGTAATTATTGTAATTGAACCAATTTTTCAAAGCATTCAGCACCCACCCAGTGATAATGGAAGGCAGCAGGTGTGCCTCAAATCATACCTAAAAATTGAGGCTAGAGACCTGAATCAAACCCTAAGTTAATGTGAAAACTCCCTTTGACTTCATGAAGCAGTGACAGAGCCCAGAAGTCAACACTGTCTCCCTCTGAGTGAAAATTTGGGCAAGGCTGTGGCAGCTACTGCATTTTAGAGTCTTTCTGAGGTGAGGAAATGGTACCCTACCTCAGCATCCCAGCAGCAAATCCTGAGGCTTTGGGGAGAATATTGAATGTCTAAGCCAGAATTTTCAAATGCCTTCAAAGGAAATAGCATTAAGTTTTAGTTTTACTTAGGTCCAGCCCTCCTGAAGGTTGTCAGCTCCATGGCTCTTTGGTGATCTGTGTGATACTGCTGCCTTGAAAGTAAAAACCAGCTGTGGTCATGTTAGACTCTTTTCCTAGAGCTGTTAGATCGAATTTCACCTTGACAATGAATTTCATCACATGGCCGAGGAGCTGCTTCTATTTACATTAGTTAATAGTTAGCAGATAGGTAGCCATACTGAAAAATAATCTTTACCACTGGATAATCCCTGAAGTAGGATACATGCTGCAGCCAAAGTTTTAATTCTTATGCTTTATATTTTAGGAAACATTTTCTTTCTCTTCAGCACTTAGTTTTCCTATTCAAATGTGCCATGTGTTCTATACTCAAGAAATCAGTCATTTATAAAACGTGTATATTTGCATGCAAAAATATTCAAAGTAATTAAAAGAAATGTGGAGATTTTTGTTACAAATTGCTGGCCAGCACACATAAATTGTTCTTCAAATTCTAATGGTAATGTTGCAGAGGTACTAGTTCCCAAAATAATGATCAAAATTAGCTCTTTATTTTTTAAAATAACTACAGCAAGACAGAAATTCCTCTTGTTTCCAGAATGGTCTCCTTCAGAAGGAAGCCTCTGTGAGCCATTTGGGTTGTTACAGATCTCAGCTCTCAGCCAAGAGAGACTAGGAGGGCTCTCATTTCCTTTACAAATGGTTAGGATTCAGTTATGAAATGCATGAAAAAGAACCATTACCCAGGTGAATAAAGGATTTCAACAATCCTGTCCTGCTGGAAGGACACTCAATAACCAGAATTATCTTTAATATTATCACCCACGATGGGATAGAGCTGCATTTCTAAAATGTCAGTTCATTGTGCAATGCCTAGATGGGTAATCACAGGTACTAATTATCTTTCATTCGGAACAATTTATGCTCTCCTTTGAACATTAGGCCTCTTCACTGGATTTCTTCAATCCATCTGGTGACTGGATCCCAATTATCCATGGAGCTACCCTTTCCAGATTAGTCTGTGGAGACTGAAAGATGCAGATTTCATTAAGTTAATGGGAATGACATGGCAAAGGCTCATCTTTCCGTTTTGAAAATGCAGTCCCACTGGTTAAGTGAAGTCTAATTCTAAAAAGGGCAGAGTGACAATATAGGGATTTTCCAACGGACAAAGTAGTTTAAAAGTCTCATAAATTGAAAGATTTTTTGGAAATGCTTGTTACTGGTTTTCTGGCTCCATTTCTGCAGGACTGCTATGAACCCAGATACCTCTGTAAGCTGTTATTACGTAAATTGTTACAAGGACCACTTACAGAAAAAAAAAGTCACTCTCCTTAATGACCTCAGCGGAGAGAAAGACCCCCAAAGGACTAGGAGCAGCACAGCAGGAGCTCAGGTGAAGGACAGAGAAGACCACCCTAACCCCCTCAACCTGCCCCCTTTTTAGTGCAGTCAGAGGAATCTCACCAAAGGCCTCTTGCTGTCACACCTTTGGGACTACGAAACTGTCCCTCAGGAAAACATCTCACCTTGACTTAAATTCTGAGGATTTCTCAGAAATCTTCAGCAATCTGTTGTGGTATTTAAATACAGAGGGTCTTTAGCAACTGGATTTCTTCTCTTTTTGTGCACAGAATTCTATACACAGCACCAATAAGGAGAGGAAGGAGTCACAAGACAAAATCTGCTCCCGCGGAGAGCATTGCCCATCGCAGCGGCTTGGAGGAGGAACATTTGTGACCAGCACTTTTAGTTACTCACTCCAAGCTCATCCCAAATATTCCCAAGAATTAACCCTACCTCCCAGGGTAGCTGAGAGCAGGAAATGTGTCCCATATTTCTTGATCAGGTTTTCTGTGATCTGTTGAAGGGTCGGGCGCCGTCCCAGCAGCCTTATGTTACGAAAGAACTCGGGGGCAAGCGGCAGTGGGGAGCCAAGGAAATTTCTTCTCTCCACAGCAAGATTGTTTACTTTCCAGCGGCCAAACTCTCTGCAAAACAAAGCAGTTCTCATTCAGAAATGTGTCATCCAGACAAATGTCCTTCATTTGCAAACGACTCTGCTCTGCTGAGTAGCTGGGGGCGACTCGCTGGGAATTACAACGCGCCTTGACAGTGATACTCTGTCATGTGTTATAGACAGGACAAGCAACAAGGATTATTTATTAGGAGTGGAGACAGTAGTCCATAATAAAATAATTGTTGGGAAAGAAATAAATAAAAACTAAGCCACTTAGGTTGCTGCTGCTCCCGTTGGTTTTGTGTGGCCTCTGGTGTGAATATAGCTCTAAAACAACCCGATTTGGTATAAACCTAAATGAAAGAAAAGGTTTCCCCAAATGTGGACAAGATGCAAAAAGTATTTTTTGTTAGAGGAAGGTAAATTTAAAATCAGAACAAGAAAGAGTCCATGTTCTTTGCCTTTTGATGTTAAGTCACTTAGGTACAGAACTGGATAAATTGGATAACTTGAAGGAACACTGTCACACCATGTTTGACCTTACTGGGGTAATTCCAGTTTTCTATACTTTTGGCCACCATTCTGAGAAAATACACAGACAGAAAGACTGATACCTAAACAGTGATGATATTTCAACGGTAAGAGGGATATAAGTGAATTCAAAGACTTGCCCCCTTCCCCTCTCCAAAATAAATCAACGACAGCAGGGAAAACAAACAAGCTCATTGCACAGCAGCAATAAACACATCTTTTATTAATTTACTTGCCAATTAAGATACCAGATAGAGCTATTAGTGAGAAGGACTCATTGTCCTCAAATCTAGACAAGCCAGGCAGCCTGGGCAGCGACTTGGCTTTTCCCAGATACAGCAATAGCTCTTTTGGTTACAGACTCTGGGAATTGAGTGCAAACCACCTGAGGACTCTGCTTTAGCCACCACTTTGTGGAGTCTTTTGTCCAGCCACATCAATCAGGGCTCCTCTTAGATGAGATTGTGGAAAAGCAAAGAGCTTAGAGAGCTTGCAAGACCCTACTGAAGGTCCCAGGTAAATAGAGAGAAATGCTCACTCACAAAATTAACACAGAAGCAGAAATCAAAGATGCAGCAAAACAAGAATATTTGAGGGGTGCCAGAAACAAAGGGTTGCCAGCAGCTGAATGACCAGGGCTGTGTAACACATACTCAAACACTAGGACTTTTAATACTTTTAAGTCCACAATTATTAGCGGAACCTAGAAAAATTATAATTTGGGGTTTTTTTTGTGCAGCCCTTCTGCTTTCCAGCATCCTCCTCTTTCTCTCCCAGATCCTGCCTTTCCTCTCAGACACATTCTTTCTGGCAGATGCCATTTTTTTAATTAAAAATAAATGTGAATCATGACGGTAGGGAGAGATTTCTGTAACTTAACTGAAATTTAATGTAATTTACCAGTCAAGGACATGAAGTTGAACAGATCTCCATAGCTCCTTAAGACTACACATCACCAGTGTGCCTAAATTAGTATTTGGGAATTGCTTCCTGATAGGGGATTTTCCAACTTAGTTGTCAGATTTTGAAGTTTTCTCTCACAACTTTCCTTTCAGGAAACTACAAAATGTATTACTTATACTGCATATAAGTAGAGAGAAACGAAAAAAAATTACACAAAAATATTTTTTGCCTGTAAAGTGAAAAGAATCCCCATTGATCACATTAATGCAGATACTAAAAGCAGTGAATTACCCTGCACTGTAAATGTAATTTTCAAATGAAAAACAAACCACCAAAAATAAATCAATTACAAAAAATCTGCCTTTTTTGTTGTTTAAATTCTCTGCTTTCTGGTCATATTTTTAATTTGAATACATCAGAAAATATTGGTTACCTCCAGTTCCTGAACAGACCAGCAAGGCAGACTTGCTTTGACACCAATAAAATATTACAAGTTTTATGTTGTAAAATATCTATTTTATACCTTGAGGAAACCTTTTGTTCTAAGCTTGTTATCTGAGCTGAGGTTCAAACACTAATTTCAATTATTTAATTCAAATATTAACAGAATGGATAAAATTCTTATAAAATTGTTTGCTGCCACCCTTGATCTGATTTTCATTGTCAGTATTTAAGGACAGAGAAGACCACCCTAACCCCCTCAACCCGTCCCCTTTTTTGTGCAGTCAGAGGAATCTCACCAAATGCCTCTTGCTGTCACACCTTTGGCACTGAGAAGAAACTGTCCCCCAGGAAAACATCTCACCTTGACTTAAATTCTGAGGATTTCTCAGAAATCTTCAGCAATCTGTTGTGGTAATGAACTACAGAGAGTGCATTCTATTTTCAGATTAAACATTGCCAATTCCAGTTTCCAATTTTTAGAGCTCTTAATGCACGCTGGGCAACTGCAAAATTTCCTAAATGTTAGACACACTCTGTGCAATAATGACAGCTCTTCTCTGAATCCCCTCTTAACCTTGGGCTGAGCCCATTGCCTTCCTTGGTGTCTCTCTGGCAACAGTGGGCTCAGATATTGTCTTACAACCTCTCTCCACAAGCAGCAAATCTTTTCTTGGAAGAGATAAATGGGAACAGTGGCCACATCCATAACAAATTCAGAAGAATTTCCAAGTTGAGGTTGCCCCAACATATTACAAATCCTTTATTTACTGAATCCAGGGACTGGGTTATTCTGGCACTAAGAGAAATTTGCTTGGATTAAACAAATTAGAGTTCCTTCCAAAGTTTTTGCTACAGAAGGATTTTTCTTTTGCCATATATTTAGAGAGGGAGTAGGCAAATGCTTTTGTGAAAGTTTTCTCATTCTTTTTTGGTTCAGAGCATATCAGTGGAAACATTTATTAGTGCAGAGAGTAATCATATTTTGAAATTCACTGCTGAGGAATCTGGGACAATAAAATATGGAGAATGGAACCCTTTTAAAAAGAGGGCAGTTTTAAAACTTTCCAAGACACAGCTGAAGCTTTTAGAGATTTTAGAAAACAGCTTTTCTATTTTGCTGAGGTCTTTCTCAAAAGAAGTATTTTGGAAGATGGAGAGATGAAGACCTAAACTCTCTGGGAGCGACAAGAAGAAGATTCATCTCTGAAGGTAAGATAGGGATTTGGACACTAAAACTGTCTGCCTGCCTGCAGGAGCAGGGATACCTGGATTTGGACAAGAGAGAAGTGATGAGCAGCCTCCAGAGCAGAGGAAATAATTCAGACTTCAGAAGGAACTGGGTTTATGAGAGTAAAGTGTAGGAGCAGGGCAAAAGCTGGGATGAAGTTCAGGGTGAGGGATTATGGTGCATTATTTCTAGCATGGTGAGTGAGGAGGTTTTCACAAATGCTTTCTGTGTCATAAGTAGCTCCTAAAATTAGAGCTGATTTCCCTTTTTAGCAACATCACTGAGTAAAATCATATCCTTATCTTCCTTTCTATATAACACATAAATATGTCTAGCTATATACCTATCCATATAATGTCTGGTTTTAATGTTAATTTCACTTTGCAAGCAGTGCTTTTCCCTTCTCTTGTCACTCCTTTCTTCACCTGCTTGTCTTGTAGTCTCTTCAACAGAAACAGTCCAGATCAAAACATTTTTTTTGTGCCCAGTGTGCATTATTCTCCTTTGGAAATCAGGCTCCTGCCCATTGCCAAAGGCAGAGCAGCAGGTCTGGTGGAGTTAATAATCTTATTCTGAGCAGAGAAAACTCCTTTGCTTTCCAGAGTCACTGAGTTCCATTCACCAGGAGAACACCTCCCGTGGAACAGCATGGCATCCCTGCTGGCTGCTGCTCAAGAAAACTGATTTTCCACTGAGAACAAACACTGGAGCCATGAGAAGCTTGTCCTTTCCTACTCTTCCTCCTCCTCTGCTCCATGAGAGCCAAGAGCAGCAGCTTCCATGGTGCTCTCTGGAGTGACTGGCAGGAGGTGCCCCCTGTGCTGCCCATCTATTTCCAGCCTGAGCAATATGAAATTCACTGCATGGAGCTCTGCAGAGCTCCAGGCAAAGCCTGTTGTGGAGAAGGATGATGGCTCAGAGCTCCCAGGCTTGCACAAGAGAGAGGAAATCAGTCAGGCTGGCTCCTGGGATGAAGCCTGTAATGGAATCACATTATTATCATAAGTAGTGCCCAGGGCCATGGGCAGCATTCTCTCCATCTTCCCAGATATCAGAGCCGTGGAAGTGTCACAAATGTGACCCCTGGCTGGGTGGCTGCCATGGCCATGGAGCCCTGGAGCTCAGCAGGGCTGATTCTGACAGGGTGGAGCACAGCCTGTCTCCTGCCAGTGGCGATGTTGGCAATGCTGGGTTGAAGAGTGACCAGCCAGAGAGTCAGTGTGGGATGAAAAGAAGCACAGTTTAGAGTACAGTTGTCATTTCAACACTATTTCTTTTATTAATGGCATTGAGAGAGTTGTTTAATCTCAGGAAACCATTAGTGTTCTGACAGGAAAGACCTGTTAGTAAAGTATCACACAAGTTTTGGACAAAATTTTATCTTCAAAGAATCTTAAATTGCAAGTGGATCTGAAAGGAATCCTAAGGCAGAGGCCAACAAGAGCTGTCAGTGTCTCCTTTGAGTTTCAAGCCATAGCTTTTTTCCCAAATGTCTACATTAATTATACACTTGCTTCTATCACTGCATTCATTTTAGCACATTTTAAATTTTATGGTATGGGGAGCTATAGGGAAAGCTCTCTATAAAACATCTAGAAAAAGGAAATTTTTAAAATGCCATTGTACTCTAAAATGGTGGTGTGAGGAGATATGAAATGGGAATATAATCTCTTCCACTGCAGTGACTGAATCAGCCTATAAAGAGATTTACTGTGAGTTTGATGGATCCTTCCTAACTACCTTAGGTCAACCACACACAAAACAGAGCCCAGGCAAAATTAACAATGTTAGGCCTCATTTCAAGTAATTTATTGTGTTTTATAAGTCAACATTATTACTGCTAAGATAAATGTTATTGAATAACATTGTGTCACAGCCTGGAAAATGCTGTTGGAAAATGAACTTCATATAATTTCTAATACAAAAGAACTCTTCTGTGTTCCTTTCTCTTAATGTCTTAAATGAGACACCTTCACTCTTGGATGGTGAGAACATGACTGCTTTGAATGGGCTGGAATGACAGTGGGAGCCTGAACCCAATGTTTTCTCAGGCAGCTGCAAGTGCTGCTGCTGGCAGAACAGCTCATTGAGAGAATATATGGTGTTTTTCTCCTCCCACATTCTTTAAAAGCCTGAGGATTTCTCATGCCTGAGGCCATGGCTTGAAAAAGGCCAAAATGAGATGAAAGGAGCTTCATTTTATACTAAGCTTCTACCTGCTAGCAGTTCCAAAACAGGAAGTACAGAAAATATTTGATAGGAAAAAAAAAAACCAAAACACCCAAAAAAGAAAACACCACCACTTTTTTTAAAGAGAGGATTCACACCGATGTGGACAGACCTAGAATCAGGTAATATCCAAGACTGTTTGAGATTTTTCTTTATTCACAGATTGTCAAGTGAAAAAAACTCTCCTTACCAGCACAGGTCAAAGATAGAATTTTCAATGCTTATTACAATCAGTTAAACAAAGGACATTCTGCCAAACCTTTACTAAAAGCTTGTTATGGTTGATTTTTGTATCCAAGGTGAAAAATAAGGGAATTAGTTACGTTGTGGCTGAACAGCCTCCTGAAAATCTCTGCCTTTATACAGGAACATGATAATAGAGAAAAACATTGCAATATGAGCAAAGTAAACAGAACAACTTCCCTTGAGGAAAAGAAGCAGGACCTGATAGTGAACAACACATCCCATCTCTGTCCCTTCACTTTTTCAATTATCTACGTGTGGTGATCAGATGAAAAACATTCAAGATATAATAAGCTCCTTTTAAACACATTTGCCCTCGATGAAATGGAAAGTATTTCTTCATCAACTTTATGCTTGTAATGTTCTAACATTTTGCCAAGGTCAAAACAGAAAGGTTTACTGAATGTTTGCAATTTTTTCCATATTACTGCTTTTTTACCTTACAGTGAATAAACACTATCAGTAGGATTTCTTTTTATCCTAATATCCTTTTATTCTAGTATTTTTTTCCTTTCTATGCCTTTTTTACCTTATCAGCTTCCTAGCATTTGAAATTCTACTTCCAGAACTAGAATTCATCAGTATCAGCTTCCCTGTCTTCTTACATTATGCATATGAAATAGGTGGAAATGTATTAATGAATTTTAATAAAAAGTACATACATTGTACCTAGAATGTACTCAGATATATTTCTTTTTTATGACTACTGATAGCCAGATTACAGCCTCAGCTCCTGTGACATCAATGATTTCAAACCTCTCACCTGTCATGAGCATCAAAGGGACACAAGAGGCAGGAATGTGGCTTTCCTTTTGTGCATGCCTGATTGATATTTAGCCTCAATAACCTGTGTACTGAAAAATTTCCTCCTCTGATGAAATCCAAGGGGGAATTAATTCTGTATCTTGTTGTGTGGGGTTGTTTGCTTTTTACCCAAAATGCATTATTAACTTCCCAACACCTTTGTGTGCACTCATTCAGGAATTCACCATCCACATATTTAGCTGGACCTGTACTCGTACAAAGGTATTTGCACAAAATCAGTAGCTCCTAATGGCTAAATCCTATTTACCTCCTGCCTCAGAGGCAGCTGAAATCACCAAGCAGCACAGAATAAAGCAGAAACACACCTACCAGGAGCTTTTTGCAAATGACACAAGGGGTGAACAGCAAGCACAGTACTTCAGAACTGGAATGTGTTTGTATGAACCACCTAGGGGCGAGGAACTGGTGAATTGTCTTGTGAGATCTCACCAGTTTGCACAGGTTTGTAAGAGGAGGATTAAATTCCAAGTAAATGATTCATTAACTCTGCATGTGGTAGTAGTGTCAGGGAGCAGAGAGAAAAGGGAGAATTCCCAGTAAAACCTCCCTTGCCTCTACTGCATCTGAAATGGAAAATGAGTGGGATGCTTGGGAGGTGCTTTGTACAGGCTGAGTAAGCACGAAACAGATTTTGCACCTCTTTTATCTTTCTGGGCTTTGTTTTTTAGATGTGCTCTGGCCTGTAGCTACTTGTAAGTGCACACAAATATCTTAAGGGGAATGCCATGAGGATGGGGCCAGACCCTTCAGTGGTGACCAGAGACAGGACAAGGGACACCAGGCACAAACTGAAACACAGAGAGTTCCACCCAAATAAAAGGAACAGCTTCTTTTCTTACAGGTAAGAGAGAAAGAGCACTGGACAGGCTGCCCAGAGGGGCTCTGCATTCTCCTTCTCTGGAGACATTCCCAGCCTGCCTGGGTGTGATCCTGTGCAGCTGCTCTGGTGACCCTGCTTCAGCAGGGCTTGGACTGGATGATCTCCACAGGCCACTTTTAACCCCAGCCAGCCTGGGGTCCTGTGAAAATGGCAATAACAACTTGGGTTTACAGCCTGCAGGTAGGATGGTGACACATTTGGAGGCAAAAGCAGTTGTTGATCCAAATAATTACAATAATCCATTCTCACTGGTTTATATATTTACTTTTCCCTGCAAAAATTGATTTCATGGTTTTTCATATGTCCTAGAGGGATTGGAAAACTGCTTCTTCTCCCCTTGACAGTATCAAGAGATTTTCCAACACCTTGTACATGCAAACTTGAAGCATCCTTTTTCCCCAGTTCACATCTGCTCATAGGAATCATTTATTATCCAAACAGGTAACAGGTTTGATAAAATGGTGCATTGGTTTAGACTGGCAGAAGACAAATGAAATCCAAAAAATTCCTCTGACTGGAAGATTCTTGCTCTTTTTTATTAATTTTATTTGTGACTGTTATGAAAGCCACTGTTGCCTGAAACCCAACGTGAGGAAAAGGTATGGATTTATACTTTGTAAGTGGGGTAAAAAACTGTTTCTCTTTCAGAGAGGAGGGCATCTTACCTATCGCTAAAACAGTAGTTAACCTTTAAAATGGAGAAGACGGCCCTGGAAAAGAGTTTTTTGACCCATTAAGGAGAAGAGTTATGAGAAAGAGAAGCAAAAAGGTCTTTTTACAGTCTTTTTGCCTAACCTCAAGAGCCAATTGATATTATGGTCCTGTCCCTGTAGTTAATTGTGCAGGGAAAAAAAACAATTATTCTGGATCCTAAGAAAATGAAACTCAAAAAGTCTCTGGAACTCTCATCAGGGCTGTACTTTAGGGATTTGGCTGCTCCTTATACTGCTTCAAAATCAGCAGGAAAATCATGTTCTTCTTCCTTCTCTTTTTGTCCTGACCAAAAAGAAAAAGAATTGAAGCATGTTTCTTGTAGAGATAAGGAAGAAATTTTAATCTGTGGAAGAGTTTTAGTGCGTAAATCAACACATGAAAATACAGTTTATGAAGAATGAATCAGCATAAAGATCTGTTGGAGGAAATAAAACAGAGCAGAGGATTCATAGATTCATTGATGGATACTCCCAGATGAATCACAGGGGAAACACAAACTGCTAAAATTCTTCATCATTATGTGATAGAACTCATAGTCTCAAAGTCTTTGAAATGCCTTCTATTACCATTTTTACAACTTTTGTTTCAGAACTACAAATTGATCTGTAGCACTGGGCAATGGAGAGGCATACAGACAAACCCACAGCGTGATAAATGATTTCAAATTTAAAAGGAGTGTTCTTACTCACCTTAGTTCTCATTTGAAAAATGAGGCACAGTCAGGCTAAGGATTCTGGCAGTGCTGTGAGCAGCCATGACCTCCTTCTACCCCATACCCAGAGCCAAAAAAAACCCCTTTATGACCTGGATAGTGTGGCAGGGAATATGAGTTCTTAAAGCCTTTGGAAGCTGCTTGCTCGCTTGTTTCTGGGATGTTACTGATGCTCAGGATTGGCTCGTGCTTGGTGCCACAGAGACCACATTGTCTTCTATTCAAAACAAAAGCTGATGTTACTCCTGACTGCCTAGAAGAGGGAAAAGGTAGCTAAACTGTTGCCTTCAAACAAAATTTATAGTCTCAAATATATTCTCAAAGAAGTACTGATCCAAAGCCTTATTTATGAAGCTGTATCTAAAAACCCAGAATTTTTCCTTTTCCAAACTTGACCTTCTACAGTGTAGATTATTTGGCTCATTTTCTATTCAATTTATAAGTTTATCCTTCCAAAGTGGAGGCTTTTTGTCTCCAGTTTGATGCCAGCAGTGCTATTTACAGCACTGATGGATGACAGTTACTTAACCTGCACTTGAATTTATAAAGGCAGTTGTTTCTACCAACCCTCTGGGATGAATCTGGCTTCACACAAGTGTAAATCTCACAAACACATGCATAAATGCTGTTTTGGTACTGTGAAATATAATAACTGCACTATTGTTGTTGTCTGTAGCAATTCAAATTGTTGAAAGGAGTAGAAGGTAAACCAAAATATTTCCTGAAAATACTTTGGTGTTTTATTTGTTTGTTTATGGCTGAGCTCTAGGGGGAATGTGCAGCTGATCTTCTTTGCATCTAAATGTTCTCCTCCAATGCAAGTGTTGTTCCACTGGTAGCAGGAAATGCTCAGATCTCTACATGCACACAAAAAAATTAAGTCAAGAATTCTTATTCAGCATATGAAAATGTTTCTACCACAGCAAAGGATGCTTCTCTTTTAGGAAAACTATTTGTATTAATTCCAAACTAAAGTTGGAGTGTTAGTTTATTTAAAATAGTCCTGGTGTTTTTCTTTTTTCCTGTGGACTAAATTGCAGCTATCTCCAAAGGAGCAGCGGAATTGCACTGCTCTAAACAGAGAATCAGGGCAAGAAAACTGTCAATATAATTCCAGATTATAAACACAGAGCTTCCTAATGCTCTTAACTGAATCAAAGCATTGGATGGGAGTTCAGTTATTAATTTCTGCCACAGAAACAGCAACATGTTAAATGTGTTCTGTGAGAGTAAAGCCTATATTTATCTTACTTAACAGAATCACAGAATGGTTTGGCTTGGAAGAGACCTTAAAGCCCATCCAGTGCCACCCCCTGCCATGGGCAGGGACACCTTCCACTAGCCCAGGCTGCTCCAAGCCCTGTCCAGCCTGGCCTTGGACACTTCCAGGGATCCAGGGGCAGCCACAGCTTCTCTGGGCACCCTGTGCCAGGGCCTCAGCACCCTCACAGGGAACAATTCCATCCCTATATCCCATCCAACCCTGCCCTCTGGCAGTGGGAAGCCGTTCCCTGTGTCCTGTCACTCCAGTTCCTGATGAATTGTCCCTCTCCAGTTCCTGATGAATTGTCCCTCTCCAGTTCCTGATGAATTGTCCCTCTCCAGTTCCCTGGAAGTTGCTGTGAGGTCTCCACACACCCTTCCCCTCTCTGTGCTGAGCATTCCCAGCTCTCCCAGCCTGGCTCCAGAGGAGGGGAGCTCCAGTGCCCTCAGCAACTTCATGGATTTACTCCAACATTTCCATGTCCTTTTTATGTTGGGGACTTCAGGACCCAGAGCTCCAGGGGGGGCTCACAAATGTGGAGCAGAAAGCCCTTCCTTGGCTTGGTGTCCCGGAGCTTTGGGTGGGCCCTGGGCTCTGCTGGTTTCCAGGCTGGGAGCACTCAGGGCCGGCTCACAGGGAGCTTCTCCTCACCCAGAACCTCCAAGTCCCTCTCCCAGGGCTGCTCTCAGTCCCTTCTCTGCTGGTCTCTTGGTGGATTTGGGGTTGCCCTGCCCAGTGCAGGACCCGGCACTCCACTTTGTGGAACCCATGATGTTCACTCAGCCCCGGCTCCCCGGCCTGCCCAGGGCCTCTGCTCCATCCTCCTGAAGGGTGGGGATGTGGGAACCACACAAAGTGGGGAAACACTGGGAAACAAAGAAACAAAACCTTCAGGTCTCTGGGAATCATACAAAACTGGGTAGGTCAGCTGGTAGTGTACTTTGTAATACATCCATTGGAGAGTTACATGTTTTGTACTCACCCAGACCTACTCTGAAGCTCAACCTACATTAAAAATTCTGAGAAAGATACTTAACCCCTCCACAGAGTCCAAATATGAGCTTTTTAAAGAAGCTGTAAATAGAATGAAGCTCTGCATATTTACTATTGTAAAATATATGTATTGAAAATGCATTACTACAAAACTTCTATGCCTCTGAGCTGATTTCATTATCACTCCCAGCACCTATGTAGAAGAGGTCTTAGAGAGAAAAATAAAGTGATTTTAAAAAATTTCAAATGGGACATAAACACCAGAGGGAGATGAAGTAGTATTAGTAATGCCATGTAATTATCATCTACACTGTAGATTTTAGTTATAATACCACAAGTCCTGACACAGAATGGGAGGAACTGGGACTTTATGCACCCAGCAGAGGCTGGGACGAGAACTGCAGACCAGGGACATATTTTACAGCCAAGAGGAGCAAAATGTGACATATTCTCCCAAACATTTAGCTATGGGCAGGGTTATTCTGCCTTTCCCATTTTTTTCATGGAACATGACTGTTAACATATTTGGGAGCAGCAGTAAGATAATCAGATAAGCAGGTTAAAATAAAAAGAGGCATAATAATTTAACTAAAATTAGCCTAAAAATTATTACTTATCTTCTAGGTATATTATTACTTATCTTCTAGGTATATAGTTTGAGGTTGATTAGCCAATAATTTCAGATTATTAACCACAGTACAGCAACCATGCTTTGGATGACCTTGTCCTGGCTGCTGTTCTGCCTCAGGCCAGGATAATAGGCTACATGAACATTGCAGGATTTTCCTAGGAAGCTTTCTTAGGAAGAAACAGCATGAAACATGGCTCTACAGATCTAGAAATAAATCCAAGATTAACTGACTCCCCAATCCATATGCCCAACAGACGTGATGGTGTTTATTCTCCAGCTTCTTTGTGTAAGGAACAATGCTGAGCAATTACCAGGGATTCAATTTTGGCCAGAATAAATTTAACATTTGCTGCTAATGTCTCAGCCAAGATGATTTTTGTTTGGTTGTAGCACTGCAATGCTGCCAGAAAAAAAACACCAGTGTACCTCTGCAGGGTGTCGTGCTTTCCCTGAATCAAGATTAAATGTTAAATATAGTCCAGTGTTTTATGGATAATAAGAACATGTTCCATTAAATGAAAGGTGTGAGAATAAATGAGGTCATTTATATCATCCTTATGGGCAATGGCAGTGCACAAGACAAATCTGCTGACACAAGGTCCTGTGAGCAGTTACAAAATCTTGCCCTTTGAACTTCCAGCTTGAATCCAGTTCAAGGTGCAACAAAACAAGCATTTTTGGCATCTGTTATTTGGCAGTGACCACTGTGAAGGGACCCCCAACTTCAGTTCCTGGGGGGGAAATATATATATCTCAATATATTGCAGGGGCAAGCTAATCAGCATATTCATAAACAGTCTCACTGAAAACAAGGCAAAACCACCAGGGTCTGCTCTTCCTTTCTCACAGCTTGTAAGCAGTGGGGAAAAGAGACAGAATTTCCTTTCACCGGGATAAATGCTCACTTTGTGCTGCTGCTGCCTTGGGTTGTACAAGGCTGTCCTGTCTGTTCTGAGTGAGAAACCCACAGCCACCAACCTGTAAAGAGATATTCACGTTCCCTGGGCTGGACCAAGACCTGTGCTGGTTCTTGGTGTGCTTCACACCGCATGTGTTGAACAACTTCCCTCCTCCCTGAACCTAGAGCCAGGTGAAATAGGGTCAAAGAGCAGAAAAGTAGTGACTATCTGAACAGCACAGAAGCAGAAATCTCCCTGACATGAGGCTCCTTGCTGTGCTTTTTTTGTAAGAAGTAGTTCACACACCAACAAAGCCACAAACCCACAACCTCCCTACCCTGCCCCCCCCGCCATCTCTGACAAAGAGGCAAATATTCCTATGATTTGAGGAATATCTTGATTTTGATATCTCAGATTTGAGGAACATTGTCTCCTTTTGATTTCCTGGCAGCTCCAACACTGTGTCACAAGCTTCAAACAGCTGCTCAGACACACAGGCTGGAACCACCCTCTCCCTCACTCTGCATTCTGCTCATCCTGAACCTGGCACTTGTGTGTGGTTGGGCTTTGACCCCCCTTGCCATAGGGTCACCCCAGAGTGATGATAATTCTTCCTCTCCCACAAGGCATCCACGACCAGGGGTGGTCTACACCAACAGTGGTCTCACCACACTGAAAAAACAGCAGAAAAAGCAGAAAAGCAGGTTTCCAGAAGAAATTAATAACTCCCACAAGAGCATCATCTGATCTGCTCTTGGAAGTGAGGCACGTCACCTGGAGCCCATATTCTGTTGCCTCTCTGGGAACCATCTTGAGCCCTTTTTTTGTTTTTTTTTCCTCCCCAAGGAAATTAAAGCACAAGGAAAATAAATGAATATCCTGCTCTGAACCTGGATAAGACCAAAAAATGCCCTTGATATGAGGAATTAGGAAGCGGTCTTGGATCCAACAACTCTGACATAGTCATGAATCCCTGCACCCTTCCAAGAGAAACTTGACGCAGCAGCAGCTGCACAGATAAGAACAAACGCTTTCTTCACCTCTTTAACCTAAATAAGGACGCGAATTTCGCTGCCAAATAGGGACTATTTAAATGCTAATTGGGGCAGCAGGTGATTTCATTTCCTCTCCGATTTTTCCTTGAAACAGAAATAAAAAGGGTTGCAGCGATCCAAGCCTTTTTCGTTATGAAAATGGTTGATTTTGTTGTAATTTGTTCTATGTGGTGTTGCTGCATCTTGTGATAACTACTGAAATTTCTGAAATTGAAGGAAATTACAGGATTAAAAGGTCCTCGACATCTTACATCCGTGTCACATTAAAATTAATTTACTGAACCAAAGAAAAGTTAAAAGTTGTTATAAATCAAATACTTTTCACTTGCACTGTAATTTTTAATCTATTTTCTGGTTAATAGTTTAGTACACATTGACTTATGGGAAAAAAAATATTAACAATGCAAATTTCCATTTTCTAGTGGAATTTTTGTAGCATTCTGCATACACAAATAGCACTTCTACAACTCACATAATGGGAGAAAATTTTTACATCAAATAATTGAAGACCTCACTGTAGTCTGCTACAATTTTTTCCTTTTCCACAGGAACTCTTGTAGCCCCAGAAATCATCAGAAAGTGGAAAATCTGTGCGCTGTGGATCAGCTTGGAGTCCCTCATGATAGAATTTGTTCCACAGTCCTAATAAATGGTGCAGGTTTGTGTATCTCAGCACAGAAAGAGTGATCACAGTCATTTGGCTGAATGTTGTAGACCCAGATTTGCCAAGGGTTTGCTGTTCCTGGTGCTTTATCAACTTAGAAAGGATCCCACATAGATTATCCTCAACCTGCTATTTTAAAAAATTCTTATTATTGAGTAGAATAATAGAAAGTATATTCATTAAAAAAAAACAAACAGAAAATGTAAAGGTTAACCTTTTTTCCCCAGGCAATTAGTAATAAGACAAGGGAAAACAGCCTCAGGTAGTGTCAGGAGAGGTCCAGATTATTAGAAGTATTTTCATTAAAAGAAAGGCATTGGAACAGGCTGCCCAGGGCAGTAGTGGAGTCCCCATCCCTGGAAGTGCTGAAAAAATGACTGGATGTGGTGTAAGAGATGTGGTTTACTGGGTTCGGTCAAAGGTTGGATTCAGTGATCTTGGAGGTCCTGCCCATTGTGTAATTTTATGAAAATAAATAATTAAGCAAGTAGAAATACGGTAAAATACTGCACATTTCCAAAAAAGTCCACCTAATTATTTTTGGAAATCCACTGCGACCTCCAAAAATTCTAACCTAAAACAAGAAGGTTTTACACGTGATGACAAAATAGCCACGTCGCTTTCCAGAGGGTTGCTAAGATCTCAGTCATAGCCCCCCAAAAAATAAATAAAATAAAATATAAAATGAAATGAAATGAAATGAAATGAAATGAAATAAAATAAAATAAAATAAAATAAAATAAAATAAAATAAAATAAAATAAAATAAAATAAAATAAAATAAAATAAAATAAAATAAAATATAAAGTAACTGTTTAAATCTTTTTCAAAATAACAAGCAGATAAAAAGGTTGAATAAATTCCTTAGTAGGAAAGGTTGCACAATTGGATCTTACTGGAGAACACAAGACTTCCAATAACCTGTAAAATGTTATTCAGAAACAGGAGGTGAACAATTGCTTACTTAGGAATAAATAACTATTTGGGGCAAAGAAGTCAGAACAAGAGCTGTGCGCCAGTGCCTGTACACATTTGAGCACAGGAAAGTCTTGGTCTGTTGGTGAGTCTCAATACACAAATTAATAATATTCACAGTTATTGTTCTATCCCAACCCAATAGTTCCTGAAAAGTAGAGGAACATTATCACCAAGGAAAATAAGGGACTGTCAGTAAAAGAATCATGTTTAATTATACTTTATGCAAGGCAGGTTTGCTACAAGTTGATACAAGAACATGAAATAAAAGAAATTATTAAGTGCTGATTATAATTGCTATGTTTCATAAAGGATCAGTCATGTAATGGATGACACAGTATGCAAGGGGAATTATTCCGAAATGCCAGAGTGGAGCTGTAGTCTAGAGCTGTAGTCAAGAATGTTATTTTCACTGAAAATGTCAAATATTGCAGTAGAAGCTGCCTGTTTCAGCATTTCAGTAGATTTACCATGATTAGATAAAATGTTTTGTTTCAGTGATATTAAAATTATTTCAAGATTATTTTTTAATCAACTGTAATGTTATTTAGGCTGGTATTTTTCTAAAGCTGACACATTTTGACTCAGAGACACCAAGGAGATGTCATTTTAATTACAGAGAACTTAGGCAATTGAAAGTTTTATAATGTAAATTTTTATCCTCATGGGATTAAAAATAAGAAAAAGTGCAGATATGGATAACTTTTTATTACTATTAAGCTCTAGGCTTATTTGAGTCGTTTCAGTTATTATTAAGATTCTGAGTTATCATTTCATCTCACACCCAAGAAGAGGAGGGGAAGAAATTATGTGTATTCATACAAATAGCAGTGCTCATAAAGAAATTGCTACTCCTCCCTGAAACCGTGGGATTCTTTGTGTTTGAGGCTGCAGGAAGAGGAGCAGCCAGTGACAGCAGGTACACATGGAGTCCTTCCTGCAAAGCAAACAGGCTTTACTGTGGGATTGAGGGAAACTTCACAGCATAAAACTTAATTTGCCTGAAGCCTTTCTCTCCTTCAGCTCTTGCTTGCATTATGTCGTTGCATCTTCTAGTGCATTGTTCAGTAACTGCTTGAAGCATGACCATGCAGAAGTGCTGATTTTGTTTACAACACTGCTGCAGACTGAAGTGCTCTCTGACAGCTCATAGCAATCACAGAGCTCCTGAAAAGAAAGCCTCGTTATAAACCCCGTAAGGATTAATCCTTGCAAAGGATTATTTTGGGTGAATGCGAAATAATTCTTTAAAGGGCACTCTTTAATAATTCTTTAAAGGGCACTCTTTAGAAGCTGAAGTCCTCGGCAGGAAGGAAAAGAGAAGGGAAAATGTCTCTTTCAAACGTTGGGTTGTTTATCAGGAAACACCATTCCGTGGGTCTTTTGTAACCTGCATTTGTAGGAATTCAGCTGTAGCTCAGGGATGGCCACTGCCCTGGCAGCTGGACATGGGGGGACAAGCAGCTCATCCAGGGGAGACAGGGACACAGCTGGAATGTGCTGCAGGAGAGAGTGAAAGTGGAGGATGGCTGAGCTGCAGCAGCCCCCAGGTGAGGCCAGAGCCTTCCCAGAGCCTCCCTTGGGGAGGGCTGGAGTGGCTGTGACCCCTGTCACAGGAGTCCTGTCATGCTGGGAGCAGAGGGGCTGATCCTCTATTAAACATTTACAAGGCTCACGAGCGAGCTGCACAAGGGGAAATCTGAAAGCACCAGAAATGTGCCGAAGATTCCAGGAACGCCCTGCCTTAGATCTTCAGTGATAGCATCCTGGGAAAGTGGAACTGAAATGTTAAGATTCTATTTACCTTAAATAATCTTTAGGCTTTTTAAAATCAAAATATTTTTCTGCTGTATTTGTTCAGGCCACAACTGGAACGCAAATGATTTTGTGCAGTGGACAAGACCTGGCATCTCCATTTGAGCTCTGATCTCATCTTTATGGGGAGTTAAACCTACTCTCTGCAAGTATTTTATGTCCTTACACATTTACACTGTATCAGAATAAATATTTTCTTTTTTCTAGCAAGTGTTCCAGCATACAAACTACGTGAGTAATCGGTGTGTACCTGACCTTATGCTGTTTGGGAAGCAGCTTTAGGGATTTTAAGAACAAAATGTGTTTTAAGAGTCTCATATGGCCATTGATGATTGCACTTGTTTAAACACAGAGAACCCCCTCCAGCCTCAGTTTTCCCAGCTGGAAAAAGGTAAGGACTGAGACATTTGTGGAAATCATAATACCTCTATCTGTAAAGTGTTATTGAAAACAATAGGATGGGATTTTAAATGGGTTTTCCAGCACTATATTATTTCTGCAAAACTAATGTTAAATGGAGACACACTTTGATCTGAGTAGCATAAAGAGTCCTTTTCCCTTGTGATTTTAAATGATCTTATTTCACTTCCCTACAGCAATAGAGGCTCCCTAGCTCCAAGCAGCCAGTGCTGCCCCTAAAAGACATTGTTTCTGTTCTCCCTGAGATGCTCCAGTGGTAATTATCTGTATCTCTGTGCAGGTGTACTTGGGCCTCTGAGCTGCACTCCAATAACCAGAGAGGAATATGACCCTGCCAGCATCATTTCTTAGCTAAGTAATAACCATGGCATCTTAGGATGATCTAAGCCATGTGTTAATAACTACTCAAAAATGTGCCAATAATCAAAGTTGACAAGATCCAAGTATATTTATTTCCACAGGCAAGTAGGCCATATCCCTTCCACAAGTCGTGAACATTTTTGGGAAGGTGCAGATGGGGATGGATGGATGGGTTGGTTGGTTTAAACATCTCACATCAAGCTGTCAGGCAGACTGCTGGCAGCAGCAAAGGTATGTTATTCCCAGCATCAGAGTTGAGGTTAGGGGGCAAGCCTCACATTGTTACATGTTTATAATTGTGTACATTCTCATTTTAAACTGCAGCCGTGGCTGTCATAGCTGAATTGTCCAGAACAAAAGTGAATCTTTCAAACAGAAGGTGCAAGGCAGGCAGAATAAGAAGACAGCAGTAAATCCCTTTGCCTGCTGGAGCCCTTTTGGTTTCTACCTGCCCTTTACTGCAGCAGGTCTCTGACCTCGGGCCGTGTCAAACAGACTGTAAGTGGTTGGCACTTTGTTTGTTGGCCAAACACACCCAGACATGGGACACTTCTGCGACAAGTTTATTGATACCATAAAAAAAATATTTGGCATATATTAGGGCTTTTAATTTCTCTTCCTATGTAACACAAACTTCTGTAATGGCAAAAATCAGAAGCACAGCAGACCTGTGCAAAGGATCATAAAACAATAAACTCGCTACTACCCGAGGGGGATTAGTTTGCCCATATCTTACCTTAATCAGGATAAATCAAAGAGTAAAAGCATTCTGTAGAAATTCACCCCTCTGGAAATCCTAAGCATTTAAAATGTGCCAAAGAGAATGATTAAAATTAAAGATAGAGTAGTTTTAATTTAAGGTAGAATCTGCTGTTCTAAATTCAGCATCCGCTTTAGTAAGGAGTAAATATGCAAAGTGTCAGTAATTCTCTTTTGCCTTTCAATCTCCCACCTGGCTTCTGACTTAATTGATTAAAGACAATCAAAAATAGGTATAAAAAATTGTAAATGCTCACCTTTGTTTTAATCTATACCCAAACATTTGAATATCTAACTTCTCCCCGAGGCATCTTTACAAGGATGAGCCATCAAAATCCTCTCAATAGCTCCAATAAAGCAGTATTCTTCTAAAATACAGGTTTGGAAGCACAACTAATGAAGTAAACAATGATTAGTTCAGAAATGGCAGGGGAATGAGGAGTGAGGAACGTTTGTTCTGCACCTGCTGGAGTTCTGCAAATTTACCATGAGCCACTGGAGGCCTCGCCCTGGGAGGTGTCCTCAATAACGAGGCACAAGTTGGTGTTTACACCAACATCAAAGAAAGGCAACTTTCTGGGCTTATCAAGTGTCTAATAAACATACTCAGGACTCTGATGTTGTGATGTTGTGCAAGAATGTTTTGAGACTTAGTATCCCAGCCCCTCTGATACTGTTGGCAAGCACCTGTGACACTGAAATGTCATGCAAAGGCAAAGTCACCCAACACTGATGAAAAACCAGCAGCTGAAATGTTCTCATCCTGAATGGACACAGTCACTAAAAAAAAAATCTATCTAAAAGGGCCTATTTATTAATTTGTAGAAGGTCTAAATAAGTGTATATGTGTATTTGGGGTTTATGTAGCATGTGTAAGAGATGTAATTTAATGATACACTAAAATACCTACACTGAGGACAAATAATGCCATTAGTGAGCTCTGCTGACAATCTTACTGCTCTGTAAGTAAATTAAATCTAAGGCTTGTCAGAAAAGCTAAGTCCCAAGGGGTTAGAGCATCATGTTTACTATATTTAGAGATTTTAACAGAGAAAAGAAGTTAGTAGATGCAAATTATTTCTCATCAAATGCTAGCATTATAATTACCATTATTAAAAACTGTAAAGTGGACCCTAAGTTTTGACACATCTAATGTAAGTCTATTTTGTGAGACCCCAATACAAACCCCACAGAAGTAAATGAAGAGACAAAAAATAAATCCACAAGCCACAAAATTTTAACTGGTAATTTTAGCCCTCTGGTCTTAAAACTGATTTAAAACTATGTGTTTGAGTAAATTATTCACGATCAATGTCCGATCAATTTGAATTATTTTTGTTCACAGCATGTCCAGGAGCAGATTATTTTTGTAGCTCATTCAGTGTTTGAATGCAGTGAGAATATTTCTCCTGCATTTAGTGCTGGGGTAATTCATTGTATCTGCTCCACACCACACCCAGAGTGCCAGTTAACTGGGATGACTGCATGAAATTCCTTTGATTGGATTAACATAAATGGGATAAGCAAGCAGATGTATAGATGAGCTGAACCACGTGGGAAACGTGCTCATCTGTCCACTTCAAACTGTTTCTGTGGCTTCAGAGAGAAAAGAATTTAAATTGATATACTTCCTTTCTGGAACTGTGCAAAGAAATGGATGCTAATGTTTACCTGCTAGACACACGAAAATAAGGTTGTTCAATCAAAAAAAAAAAAAAAAAAAGTAAAAAGAGAAAGTTACAGCATCTGAAACCCTCAAAGGAGGTGATACCAGAACCTTCCCATTGGACACTACGAGCCTGGAAAGCTTCCTTATGCATTTGGCATCAAGTCATTCTGGAAGAACTGGATCAATAGAAAGTCACCAAGGCCAGAAATCCAGATGGTGTTGGTTTCAGCCAGCTAAAATTAGCTTCATTGGGTTTGGCTCACTTGTCTATTCCTGTTGATCTATGAGAATTTCTGGACAACTGGACAAGAGCCAAAGCCATACCCCATTCATTACTGGATGTGACTCCAGTTTTTCCTGTTAGAGGAGAGTGTAGTAGATGATCTTTTCTTTAATCTGAAGTACATAAGAAATTCAGTTTTAACCAACAGCTTGATTTCCTGTGATGAAAATTGTGTATCTGTTTGTTAATCAATATTCAGAACACAAATGTTAAATTTTTACTTTATCAACGAAAACCTCAGATGACTTCAAAAAACTAACTAATGACTTTTTAATTACCCTCTGGATATGTCAGCCTTGTTGGTTTCAGATATGATTTGTTCTTCTTTGTTATTTATATTTTAGCAGTGTCCCAGTACCTTAACCTATATTGTTAGCAAGGTTTATTACATAAAATTAGATGCCACAGTGAGTTGCAACTGAAATTTATTCTATTAATAAGTAAAATAAATACTGATAAGTGAAAGTAAAATATTTCTCTGTTTAATTTTACACTACCATAAAGTGATAAAATATGCATCTACAAGATATGTGAATGATAGGAAATTGTCTCTCAAAAAAGGATGTTAAATAAAACACATTCCCAAATCAAAGCATCCTTATCACAAATTAATCTGAGGAGAGGCAATTATTGCCCACTGACTACTGGTGCATGACACAATTTTTAAGGCCTCTAGCAAGCAAGTTGAAAGACACATTTGAAGCACAGTGATCATGGGTTTTACCTCACACATCTATATTTAGTTCCAGCTGTACCAGGTCAGAATCAAAGACAAAAAGGCAGAGCTAGAAATGCTCGAATTTCAAAGTGCAGGAATGTTGACTCAGAAAGGTCACTGCCAGTTAATCTGGACGTTTCTTCGTTCCAACCTGAACTGTGGGCTGTTGGGAGGATTTCTCAGTACTGCTCACACCTCCTCTTAAGCAGTACCGTAAGTAGATAAAAGTGGTCAAAATGTCCTCTGGAACTCCCTGACAATGAGAAAATCTACCAGCCAGAAAAAGTTGCCTTTGCCTATTTCCATTTTGTATGGAGCAGCCAATTTTTATGTACACAGAGCATCACAAGAGTTTTGTTTTGAGGGAAGGATTTGCAAAGTTATTGACTCATAATTTCTGAGTTAAAGACATCCAACAGCTTCTGAATAGTAAAGGAGAGGCACAGCCAATTTCATGTAAAATGGATAAAATTATACTGGACATATTTTGACATTGAGAAGGAGAAAAAGAAAACCCCTCTAACTGCCATTAGTCTAAATGCATCAGTCATATCAACTTCAAATTGCAAAGCTGAGGTAACTTGTAGGCCGTAGTGAAGTTCACTCGATTGTGTCCACCTCACATCACAATTACATTACCTGCACGTTCTGTGTGTACATCCATTTCATTACTCTGTAAATTCAACTTAGGAAGCAAATAAAAAATTCAGGATGACTTTAATGTAGCAAAAATGCGTTGGTGTAGGCAATTCTTTCAGCAGGTATTTGATATACCAAATTACACCCTTGTCTGTTATTAAAGTTAGACATTCAAACCCTGTCCTTTGTAAGTAGATCTGTCCACAAAAATATTTTAAATTTACTCAGTCTTCCAGACCTTGTGCAGAGACTACAGAGAGGAGTGAAGAAGAAGATACATGATTGGGGTTGTTCGAAGCTGAAATGAGAGAGTCATCAATCTTTGCCTTCAACGTTTTCCTATTTACCATTATTTTGCTCTGCAGTAGAAAGTGGCTGCAGATAAATTTCTAAAACTGTTTCCTCTTGCAGCTCCTGCCTGAATTCCCCAAGTGCAGTGGTGACACATGGTGGCAAATGCTACCCTCTGCCACACTTCAGTGGAACTTCTGTCCTTCCTCCCCAGTGCCCAATTTACAGCAGAAAGCAGCGAAGAGCATTTGCCTTCCCCCAGTGCTCCGAGTGTCATTCCCCTCTTTCTGTGCTTGATGGTTTCCCCGTGAGGAGGCACAGGATATTTCCATCCTCTTTCTCGTACATTTGCCTGCTATTTCATTATCATCTGCTAAATAGCATTGCAGCAAATACTTAAATGCATTGTCTGGGATAACAACAGCGACACAGCTGAGAATGTGCTGAGATTGCTGCAAATGCAGCAGCTCTGTCATTGCTTCAATGTGAGCTCGTCCTCCCCCAGGTTTTGCTCTCTTTGTCTGTCTTGTCACCGTACTTCCAGTTTGGCAGAGAACTTGTGTTTTATTTATTGCATTTCTGAAGTACTCGGGCATTCATGGAGAAGTTGAAGAGTTTCTTGCTCTCTCTTGCCATTAAGACTTGTGTGTTATTGCCTAGGTTCCCACTTTCCTCAGCACTGGGGCAATTACACACATACTTCTGACAAAAGTTAACTGTTCTCAGGTAAAAGGCTTGGATTTAGCAAGCAAGGAAATTTGCTCATACCTTTTATCACCCCACAAGCACCGGCACAAAGATTACTCACAATAGCCAACTCTCAGCCCTAACCAGGAGCTGATCTCAGGAGGCAAGAGGAAGGTCTCATCTCCAGAGCAATTCCACCTTTTTCATGTAGGGTGATAATCCTACTCAGGTGTTCTTTACTGGACAGTCTTACTCCTCTCCATTTACTCTCAGTCAGCTTTCACGGCATTACTTTTCTCATTATAATCATGAGCTTTTTCTCCATAAGATATTGCAGAGCTCAGAGATGACTTTGAGCGTGTCCTTCCCCCATTTCCCCATCAGTTGGCATGGAGACACAACAGCTGCCACAAATCACAGGAAAGATGCTTAACGGGTGCATTTCAGAGAAAAGTTCCTGCTAAAGAAACCACTAAATTTGCAATCATAGCCCTTGTTCTTGGGTGGCTGTAGCTGAGGGAAAAATATATTTCAGAAGTGCATACCCAAGGAGGAACAAGCTGGGATGGGTCTGGAGCATTTCCATGGTGTGCACGAGGTGATTCTTGGCTTCATGGTCAAAGATGGAGCTGACACAGGTCGGGATCACACAGATCCAGGGACACCAAGGTGCAGCTGGAGGTGCTGCCTCAGCTCCCAACTCCCCTGGCCTTCCATGCTGTCCTGACTCTCCAGCACTCAAATATGTGAGAGTTTAGAGCCAAGCCCATCACGTACAACTGTAATAACCACACTTCCTAGGGCAGCCACAGGCTGGAAATCACGAGGTGCAATGAATTAATCTGTAATGTCTACACAGTCCTGCATGCCAGAATCAGAACCAAGCCCCCTCTCCTCCTCCCATCCTGCTCAGGAGCACATGGAGATGGGCCAAATTACACTGCCAATTCTGCCTGCAAGTGCCTTTCTGGATTGCATTGGATTTAAGGATGGTATTTTTCCAGATAATTGCCTTATCAGACTGTGTAACTTCCTTATCAGACCTTACATAATTTGTAACAGCCCTATGTGCTCTTCCTTTGAAGATCAGTGTTCCTACATCCCCTGGGGCCCATTTGGAAATTCCCAGTGGAGTTTCAGGTTCAGAGCAATTATCTTCATTCTTTTTACTAGGTTGTATTTTGAGGATTTTTCCCTCCCCCCTAGAAATCCTTTATTTTCAGACTGTCACTATTTCCTGATTTGTGTTAACAACATTGAACAGGTCTAATAAATCTTTACCCCGAGCCCATTCCTTCCCCTAGCAGATATTTCTCTAAAAAGAGGTTGATGGACCATCTGGAATTCCAGCCAAGATTTAACAAATCTTCAAAAATTAAACTGAAATTCTTGATGGTTGTTTTCAAAAAGAGACAAGTGACTCTCTTTAAAATCATTAATACTCCTTTAAGTGGTGGTGCGCTCGTCTTTGGTCCTGCATGTTCCTGTTTTCTGCTTAGAACACACTTTTTGCAGATGAACAGCATTCCCATTAAAATGAGGGTTTCAATGGAAATGCTGACATACTGAAGCAGAAAAGCTGGTGCTTTTGAAATTATGCAGGATATATCAGGTGGGATATATCCTTTCATAAAAACTGTGTTCTTATAATTACATCACTCTCCTTCTGCTGAGTTGAGATGCTGACAAGTTTAATGTATGTTTTTGGAAATGTTATACCAGATACCAGGAAGAGCTTCCAAGTTCAGCTGCTGAGAAATCAGTGAGTATTGAATGAGACAACCCCTCAGCACAAATGTGAGCATCAATCCTGACCTTCCTCCCACATCCTTAACTGCTTCTATTTTTATTTAGCAAATCAATTCAGTGTTTGTGACACCAGCACCTCACTCTTTATAAAAGGTGGGATACTAAGAAGGGGAGTGACCATGAGCATTCAGGGGACCACTGACAGACACAGACTTGGATCCAGATGTGCTGTACCTGTCTGAAATTCCCTCTGAGCAGGGGCTTATTTTTTCCTTTAGGTCTAAAAAGTTAGGGTGGTGAAAGTGCCACTATCAATAGACTTCAATTTGACTTTCACTCCTGGTATTATGCACATGGGCTGTGTGTACACATATCCCTGGTCCATTACAGTCATAGATTGGGATGGAGGACAGAGTCAACTAAATAACTCTTTCCAAAAATGGGTTTTTTTTCTCTCATTCTCTTTTCATTCCTTCTTCTTAACACTAGTGTGGCGTGGAAGAACATCTGATAATTAATTCCACCATTGCTAACGTGATTCAAAAACTAAAAATGAAAAAGGGAAAAGTGTGTTCCTGGGTTAGAGAACACAAATATGCCTTGCATGTTTGGAGAGCATGTTTGGTGAGCAGCTGGGGTGGGTATTTGCTTGATATCTCTGAAGTTTCCACAATATCTGTGGGGAGAAAGAGAACTGGTGTTTTCATGACACTGAACCCAAATAGAACAACTTCAGCGTGGAACCCTGACCAAACAGGACAGCTGAATCCATCAGAGCCTGGTCCCCCTTACATCCAGAGAAGGGAGATGGTTTCTAGCCTCACTAAACTCAGTACCAATGCTAACAAGTATTGCAGTAAGCTAAAAAACGCTCAAAGTAGCAAAAAGTGCTCAGAAAAAAGCACTTTAAAGCACTTGTATTGAGAGGTGAAGGCTATTGCACAGCGGGCTGGGGGCTCTGTGACACAGATGCCTGTGTGTGCACACGTGTGCACAGATCATGTTCAGCCAGGGCTGTGGCACAGCCAGAAAAGAAGGGAAAAATCATTCCAGCACCATTTCTGTGCAAGTTTTCATTTTATAGAAGAGTGGATGCTTTCAGAGTCCTTCAAATGTTCAAAACATTTGGAATAAGAGCTCAAGTCTCTGTAACTCTTCAGAGAAACAGAAATCTTTTAGATATTTGCTGTGAACCCAAACAATTTTATTTGTAGTAGCACTCTTGTGCTTATGTGAAGTGTGTGGTTCAGAGATGCTCAAGGTTCTGACCTGTTTTAAAGTTTGTTGCTGATCAATCAGAGCTTGAATAACTTCTGCTACTCTGAAAAAGCTTAAACTGAACTTGTGGGAGTAGTAGGGAGAGGAGATGAGCTGAGGAGCTCGTTAATGAAGGCTAAGAAATGACTCAGTGTTTGGATGGCAATGCATTTTTTCCCCGTCTAATTGGTCTTTTCCTCTTCTGTCAGTTTGCATTTCCAGATAAGCTTATGAGAGAACACGAAATAATGTTATTAAATAAAAGATACTGATTGATATTTATGCACATAACTTCCTAGAAGGTTTATGAATATAATTAAAATAACAAATAAGCAGATATTTTCCTCTTCAGCATCTTCTGCACATTGCACACTATCCTCAAAGTGTTTCAATGACTTGCTGTAGAAAGCAAGATGAAATTGGTACTTCTCAGAATTTATACAAATTTCCTCACTGCCCCTGCCTACTGTTTCACATATGGTAGGAGTGAAAAATCCATCAAAAAAGGAGTTTGCAGGGTAACTCATCCCACAGAGTTTGTTTGCTGGGTGAAAAATCATCAGGACCTGTTTGCTGAAAGGTGGCTGTGGTCAGGTGGGGTCGGTCTCTTTCTCCAGGCAGAACTGACAGAATGAGAGGACACAGCCTCAAGCTGCACCAAGGGAAATATAGGTTGGATATTAAGGAGAAGCTTTTTACAGAGAGAGTGATAAAGTACTGGAATGGCCTGCCCAGGGAGGTGGTGGAGTCACCATCCCTGGATGTGTTTAACAAAAGACTGGATGTGGCACTGGATGCCGTGGTTTAGTTGAGGTTAGGGTTGGGTTGGACTTGATGATCCTGGAGGTCTCTTCCAACCTGGTGATTCTGTGATTCTGTGATTTTGTTTGCTCCCACCTTGCTCTCCTAAGGACCAGTTAGGTCAGAAAAACCGTAATGAATGCTTATTTTGTGCTTAGAAGCCTATTTTGATTCTGATTTCCTTCAGGCAAAGGAAAATTTCCTTGAAGCTTCATGCACAGGTGTAAAACCAACCCTACTATCAAGGGCATCCATGGTTGTGAAATGATGGAACACCTCTCCCATGAGAAAAGGCTGGGAGAGTCGTGATTGTGCAGCTTGAAGGAGAGAGGACTCTGGGGGGAAGCTGTGGAGGCTCTTCAGGGCCTAAGAGGGCTCCAGGAGAGCTGGAGAGCTTTGGGCAAGGGCTTGGAGTGACAGGGCAAAGGGGGAACGGCTTTCAGCTGCAAGAGGCAGGTTTAGATGGGATATCACGAAAAAAATCTTCCCTGTGAGGGTGGTGAGGCCCTGACACAGGGTGCCCAGAGAAGCTGTGGCTGCCCTGGATCCCTGGAAGTGTCCAAGGCCAGGCTGGATGGGGTTTGGAGCAGCCTGGGATAGTGGAAGGTGTAGGACTGGATGGGCTTTAAGGTCCCTTCCAGCCATGGTTCTATGATATTGTAGAACACACACTTACAGTTGTGAAGTCAGTATTCCAGGAATGGCCACAAATGGCTACAAGATTTGGCCACAAATGGCTACTAAAGGAATAAAGATGGAAGAGTGGCAGGTTTGGGCATTTGACTAAAAATGCCCAAACCTGCCACTCTTCCATCTTTATTCCTTTAGTTCCTTTAGCATTCCTACATTCCTTTACTTTCAGCACAGGCTTTGCTGCCATTTCCAGACTTCCAGGCCCCTGAGGACACACGGGCAGCGATATCTCAGTATCTCCTTACAGACTCTCCATGTCCACTCAATGTGCAGAAGATGTTGAAGAGGAAAATATTTGCTTATTAATTATTACAATTACATTACTATACCTTCCAGGAAGTTATGTGTGTAAACATCAATCCTCAGTGAGAGCTGAGGGGTTTGTGCTGTCCAGGCAAGCCCCGAGGGGTTGGAAGTGGGCAATCTCTGCTGGGTGGTTCAACCCCTCCCGTTGTGATCACCCCAATCAGTTCGTTTGTTCAGCTTCCTCAACACTCTCTTCCCCAGCTGTGCTGTGGCTGAATGGCCCTGTGACGCTTTGGAGAATTATGAATTCAGTTTTGTGAACGCTATTTGTAATTGCAATAACTGCTGTGGATTAAATCACTTTTTTTTTTTAACTTTTTTTTTTCCTGTGCAAAATTGCTACGCATTGTGGGGATAGAGTCCGAAAGACTGTGACAAAGAAATCCAATTTTATCAGCATGGAATGACTCTTCCCAGATTGAATAATGGTGCTACTGTCAGCAAGGCTTTTAATTGAAATGGATTTTATGCAGAAAACTAAACCCAGCCTGGCCTGGCCTGAGAGATACAAAGTCCTCCAAGTGCCAGCTCACCCAGTGACTCAGAGAACTGATTTATATATACCACTTGGCCAAGAGACCTGGGGAGCTTTGCCTGTTAGCCTGCAATAATACTTTGAACCAGGATATGCTGTGCACAAGCAGTAAAAAATAAAATCATTTCTATTATTTAAAAAAAAATACAGGAGAGGTTGGAGCACTTCTGCAATGGAGACAGGCTGAGTTGGGGCTGTTCAGCTTGGAGAAGGCTCCAAGGAAGAGATTTTTTCCTGTGAGGGCCCTGGGCTTGTGGAAGGTGTCCCTGCCCATAGCAGGAGGTGGCACTGGATGGGCCCTGAGGTCCCTTCCTACCCCAACCAGCCTGTTATCCTGTGATTCTGTGACTCTATATTTTAACTTGATAATACAAAAGATGCTGCAAATGTCTGTGAGCAGCCTTTATTGGTTCCTCGGGCTGTGAAAACAGAGATTTTGCAGTATTGGGCACCTTTTAAAAGCACCATCCAGGTTATGAGCAGCAGTATAGCTGTACTGCATGAATCACTCCACGTCAAGGAAGCCAAAACGCTGCCTGTCAGCTGAGGCCCTGGAGTACAAAAAGACTGGATATGTGCTTGTTTCTCATTTACAAAGGTGTTTATTTACACAGTGTATTGATGTTAAACTGCCTGCTGTGATGAGCTGTCTGAACCAGGCTATCCTACCAGAATCCCTTCCTCCTCACATTCAATCATGTTTAGTCCCAATAAGCCAAGACAATAAATGGAGAAGAATCACACACATGGCAATGCAGTTCTGTCCATGTCTTGCCTTTCAACACTCTACTGCATTTATTAAAGAGTGTGATGCCAGCTATAGAAAAGTTTCAGTCATTAATTACTAGTTTAAAGATGCATTCAGGCTGTGATTTTTTTTTTTTTTTTTCTGCTCAGTTCAGTGCGTTTTGGATTCCATCCCACATCAGCAATTTGGGTCTCTTAGTATGAAAATTAAATGCATTCCAAAACCAGTGTTAAAACTAAGAGAACTTAATAGCTGTCAAAGCTGCATACACAGCTACAAATTGGCTAAAGCACAGGTAGAGGGATGGTCACCATCTGGACAGCATTCACGTGGTAACAACACATTTGTCACGTTAGGGATTTGGCATTTCACTCCTCCTGAGTTTACTGCCAGGCTGAAGGCACCTGAGCAGAACCCAGATTTGGAGCTTTTCAAAAGTCCAGGCCTCCTTTCCACGGTGTGGAGTTCAACAGCTTTTATTTGCTGAAATATTGTTAAAAGCAGCTCTTGGCTTGCTGTTTGTGCACCAAGATGCAGGGCCCCACAGGAGATCAGCCTCAGCTCAGGGTCATGCCCGTTGATCTGACAGCCTAAAAAAACAACAAGACCAATATTCCTGTTTCTTTAGCTTGCTGGGGAAAACTCAAGGCAGAATCTTCTGTGCTGGTTGAATATTTCCAATACACACCAGGCACTTGTGAAGTTAGTGGTTAATGAGCTCACCACAACCCCCCCATGATGGGCATGCAGGGCATGTCAGGGACATTTGAACAGCAAGGAAGGCTGCTGTGTGTCCCTGGCAGTGTGCACCAAGGTGAAGGGATGCCTCTCTGTGCAGGGTGGAGGTGGCTGCACTGAACTCCTGGCTCAGCACCTGCCCTTGATGGGATGATCAGCATGCACAGGTCTCCGTGAGGTCAGAGGAGCAGCATCTGCAGATTGCTGGGATGACAGGGAATGTTTTGCAAGCTAATGGCTCAAGCACTGCTGCTGAGAGGTGACAAGCCACAAGGCACAGTGTGCTCATTAAGCCAGCACTGTCCTTGGGGGAATTCAAGAAGCTCAAAGACGTTGTCTTCCCGGGTTCATCCTGAAGGTTAGATGTGTGGTTTTCAAACTATTGATTGTGCAGTGCCTGTGAAGTTGCAGCTTGTACATTTGAGCCTTTTTGATTGGGTGTTTGGTCTCGTTGAGGCCATCGACTCTTGGGCACTGATGTGACAGAATAAGGTTTGGGGAGCCACGTGCCCAGTTTTTTCTGCTGTGCCAAAGTGTGTGGCCTTTGTAGAGCCACTGGAATTTCACATTTAGCTGCCAAGTCTAATCATGTACTTTGGTATTATTGCCTTGTCAGCCAGGATACAGAGCACACAAGGAGGGGTTTTTCCATTTTTAAATCAGTTTGTCATGTATGGATTGTATATGGTGGCAATTACATATAATATGATCAATATTATGCTGAATTAATGAATTTTTTTGGTAATTTTTGGGTTGTATCCTTAGGAGACACCTATCCTCCTAGTGTAGCACTTTGTTCTGAGGTTTCATGTAGTATGAGGATGTAACAAAGATGCAAATCACACTGCACTTATCAAAACTTATTTTTGCACTTATTTTCTGGTAAGTTTTTTATCAAATTAGCCGTATTAAATATTTTTGGTAAGGGTAATACCACGCAATAAAGGAAAACAAGATGCTAAAAATTAATGATGACTTTAGTTTTCAATTTTTTGTTCTAATTTTATGGTTCTTTTAGCTTGAGATTTTGAGAGAGTCTAGGGAATTGGGCACACAGGTGCCCAGGACTCAGCCCTGACCTGAGAAGTGAACAGACTCTGGGAAAACACCAGGAATTACATGAGGAATTCCTGGACCTAACAAAGAGCACAGTGATAAGAAAAAAATATTATAGATAGTGCTGCCAGGAATGGCCAGATTTTCAGGAGTTTAATGGGATTTGTGGGAGAGAAAGGCACTTTTTAGAAACATTTGGAAGGGAGCACTGGGGACTTTTTGTGGAGACAGTCTGAAAGGCCAGCAGCACCCAGGGAACCGTGTCAGCAATGCCAGGATTACCCTGGAAATGCTGTCAAATGTTCTAAATTTGTGTGCTGAGACAGGAAAAATGACTTATGTGGGGAAAAAGAAACCAGGGACAAGTGAAATAATAGACAGTAAAATAATAAATAGATCTGTTTAGGGGGAGCCCAGGGCAGAGGAGGAGAGAATGTGTAACTGGAGGCAAAACCAACACAGGGAACTGGTGGGAACCTCAAAAAGAGGTTTTGTTCCCAGTTGTGCAAGTGCTTCTGCACCCCTGGATTAGGAGCTGGGCAGCCAGGATGGCCACCAAGGAGGAAGGGAACCTCCTCTGCATCCTGAAGCCCAGTATGCCTACAGAATTTTAATAGACAGAGATTTCATTGAAAAAGTCTCAGTATTTTCCTTAAGAAACCACTTGCATCATTTACAGTGTTGATGACAATGTAGGAAAATGGCACCTCCTGATATTTTTCTGGGGATTTTTCACAAAGGAAATAAAAATATATGTTTTATCATATGAAAAGTATGTGTTTTATCATATGAAAAGATCATCATTTATCTCTGCTTTTTAGAATAAAACACTGAAATCCCTTTATAACACATGCAGGCTGCATATAAAGTCACTTTTCTCTCATTACAAATCCGCTTCCCTAGGTGCACAAATAATTATTTTTCAGTTATTTTTACAAGCTTTACAAATAATTGCTCAGTCACCTGTGTGTGAGGTGCAACAGGTTTTATAAACTGAAAAATAAATCTAGGGAGTCTAAAAGCAAGGATCAAACAGATATATATAGGTTATAAACAGCCATTTATTTGGGGTTTTTTTTGCAGTTTGAGTAGTAGGCATTTTTTTTCTATGTGTCTAGCAAATAGGACATGTAAGCTTTGATTGACCTCTGTTTACCATAGTAACAATATCAATTTTTTCTATAAATGGATTATTTTACCTTTGTTTTTAAAGAAAAACAACCCCCTACATTCTTCTAAGGCTGGTATTAAAGGATGATTTAAATAATGTTATTTCTCTGCCTCCTCACACATATAACCCTGCAGGGTTCCCCTTTCATTTGCTCAATTTTTCCTTGAAGTTTTAGGTATTTTCTATTTTAAGATTATTTTTGTTTTATATAAAAATCCAGGATAAACGACTAAAGTCTGTTTTCTGATTTGCTCTCTTGGATATGTTTTTTATTACTTATAAAAAATAGGGGCTTTTTTCTGTTCTCTAGATCCAGTAATCTCAATGTTACTGTTTATTACTTTGGCTGAACTCTCCTCCCAAGCATTCATTCCTTTCTGTAGATGCTATTTCATTCTTTGCTGAGGGACAGGAGCATATTTCTGTCTGTGCCAAATAAAAGCTCCCTCGACCAGCTGTAGAAGAGTACCAGGAAATTAGGGGTGTAAATTTATTACTTGTTTATTTATTGCTGTTCTTTCTCCACTGCATTACCAATATTGATCCTGAATGTATCCTGACAGTCAGAACTGTTTAGCAGTAACAAATTTTTTCAGTTCAAAATTGATTTAAATCTCATTAAACCACTTCTGGATGACAAGAGGTATCTGTGGCACTGGTGCACCAGGTGCTCTGAAGCTCGTGGTGTTTACAGGGGGTAAAAAAAAAACCAGTATGACAACTAGTGGAGAATATTTCTCCCAGGATCTTTTCTTCCTTTCCTCATCCTAGTAATTTTTTAATTCTTAATGCTGTCAATTTCTTTAGGACTAGTATTTCTTATGGTGGGACTGGACATGGATTTTTGTCAAAGGTTTTCTTCTAGGTTTACTACGGGGGACTTGAAGCAAGTCCTCCTCAACTTTTGCCTTTTCTCAGTGTCCTTTAATCCTGTTTTTGATGTGCCCCACCCTTTTCCTAACACTGTAGGAAGTGTACTGTGCTATCAAATTTAGCTCAGAAGAGAGAACCAATCCTACTTCAGGAATTTATTTATGATGCTGATGTTATTCAGGGTTTTCCCAGCCCCACCAGCCTTTTCTTTGCTTCACTTTGTAACCTCACAAGGTAGAAAAGGCGTTCATTAACCCCTGCTCAAGCAGTTCATAAACCAGCAGCTACAACTCCACTCACCACACTCATTTTTACTACTGTCATTTGAAAATGTCAGGAGCCAGAGAGCTAAACAGTCTGAGGACTAAATGAACAATTTGTCTGAGGTACAAATAAATATTTCCAGAGTGCTGGACAGCTCCCAGCACCTGCATTTTGAACTTCCCAGTGTGTGACCTTGGCAGATCAGCTTATTCTCAAAAGGAAAAAAACAAGGGCAGGAAGAAAGGGGTGGAGGGTGAAACTGCATCTTTATTTATCCAAAAGCATTATTTCCATTTTTTTTAGCCAACTGAATGAAGGATGGCACAGTGAAGTGTCCACTGCAGCAGGAAAAATGAAAAACAATCTGTAGGTCACACTGGATGCGTTTTAAAACAACTTTCTAGGAATGCTCATGCATGATTAAAAGGTGGTGGAAATAATTTGCCCGGTTTGTTGGTTGGGTATTTTAGGTGGCTCAAAAAAGAGCCACATAAAAATGAAAGCTTTTTCATTTTGAAAAAGCTCAAAATGCAGCATGGAAGGTGGTTTGTGTCCAGAGGTACAGCCACCCCCTGCCCTGGCAGCCCCAGGGCACCCTCGGCCTCTGGATCTCACGGCAGGGAGGGCAAACCCTGCTTGTGTTAACCCTGGTGATTTAAGGGACTCCAGTGTCATAACTCCTGTCCCCGGGATTACACCAGGAAGGAGAATAAGCACAACAAGGGAGACAGGAGTGTTAAGCAGCCTGCATAATTCCACGAGCACGGAAACCGCTGCGGCTACAATTTTCGAGCACTTGAAAAGGAGGAAAGAATCTTATAGCAGGATCAAATGAAAGCCTGCATGAATAAGAATGCACTGGGAGAGAAAATTTATCCCAGAAGCAAGAAATAAGATCAGAAATTTATTACTCCACATACAAATAAATATGAAGAGGAAGCTCGTAACTCTTGGAGGAGCAGAATGTATTGCCAGCTACAGGAGTGTGACTGAGCCAGGCTTCTGCACTAAAAGTTGCTCACAGCATCTTTGCAGGAGCTTACCTGTTTTATCTCCTCACTAAATTGCCTCTCCGGAGCACCTCAGATGCCAACTGGAGGCCCAGGTTGACTATTTGGGGCACCCATCCTCAGGAAGCCAAGCCTGATTCCAAGCACAGCTGCCAAGGGCAGCTCAGCTTTTTTCCAGACTTTCAGATTGTCCTGCTTTGAGCTGAAGGGTGATAACTCTGATGTTTCCCTAAAGGGAAAGGCCAACAACTGTGCTTGATCAAGAATTTTCAAGAGCTGGAAAGAAAGGAGCTGTTGGAGAGTGGGTTTTTAATGATGGAGTTGTTTAAAAATAAAAATGAATAGAACAGAGCACACACAAGAAATATTCAGAGTTTTTTTAAAAAAATAAAGGAAGTAAAATATTCTCAGAAAGCTGTCTCAGAGTTCTTGTCACTGATTTTCACTTTCCTACTCCATTTTAATTGGCAATAAACTAAATTATTTTTTCTTATTTAGCCTGGTAGTTGGTCTCCCTGTCTGTATCTCAACCCATGAGCTTTTTCAACTCATTCTCACATCCTGTTGAGGGGGACTGTGAGAGTGGCCAGCAAATCACAACACTAAAAAAATCCCCAAATTCAAAATGATAATTTAACATGGAGTGTTTATGAGAGCCACAAATTTTCTGGCTTTCCTAATCCTCCCAGGGTTTTTTCTTTTTTAATATACCACGTTCTTACATAGAAAAAAAATTACTTTCCCTAATTCCTGTTTTCTTGTATTTTAACAACCTGTACCAAGCTGCCTGGTTCTCAGACAATGTAACCACACAACATCCCTGCTGTGCTCAACTTTTTATTTCTGTTGTCATTTATCCTTTATGTCTTTTTCCTTGTACAGTCTGCTACAGTTTTAAAATCACATTTTACTCATCTTTGGTGGTTGCCATGATATCATGGATTAAAATACACAATAACAGCAATGCATAATAAACAATAATAATTTGATTTTGTATAGAAAATTATTTTTTAATTCAGTTTTTATAAAGCATGTATTACTTAAGTGCATTAAAAATTCTAAAAGTGTGATTTTCTAATTGTGAAATACACATAGCACAGCAGGCATTATAAAATATTCCTACAGCACACACCACTCACAGAAAAAAACCTCAAAAAACAATATGTAAGTTTCTAAAAAAGCCTTACTATTTAAAAGAATAAGAAATATGCATTCTGCTACATGACTTCTCCTGCTCAGTACAAGGACTGCTCTGTTCTGTGAACTGCTACTTGAAATAATAATATTTTACAGGCTGTTTTTGTGAGGAGGTTTGTAAAAACAACAATACCTGCTGGTGATTTAGTAAAGGCTGGGAGCTCTTAGGAAATAAGGACAGTATTTTCAGCTGGAAGTTATTAAAAAGGTGCATTAGAGGGTAAAAAGGAAAAGTATTATACCCATGGAAGTGTTGCTAAATAACCACTTTTTATTGTGTTCTGTGAGCTATTAGCCTTCAGAAAGTTCAGCACAATAACATCTAGAGACAATTCAGTAAAGAAAATACAGCAGTAAAGAAATCCTTTTGTGTATACATCACCCCTGCAAATACCAGCCAAGAAGCCACAAGGTCTGAAGGCAAGCTTTGTAATTTCTCACTGCTTAAGCTGTAAATAATTGCTTTCTGTATGCTGAAATGTTTACTACAGGCATTAAATGTCAGCATCTCCACTGACCTTGCATCCTCGCTGTCAGGGCTGTGCAGAGCTTTGCTGCAGGGGAAATAAGGCGACAAACAGAAAATCTGATCCTAGAGCGCTTTTTTAAAGCTATTTGTTTTCTGTGAGGTGCAATATATCAATTTTTTAGTCAATCACATGTGTGGACATGCAATTAAAGTATAAAGATACACTTTAGTGACCCTGATGCTGTACTTGATCATGGCACACACACACAAAAATTTGAGCAAAGCACTTTAGCAAGTGCAACTGCTCATTAAATTGATAGTTCCTATCATTTTCAAGGCACAAGCTGCACAATATTTATCTCAATCACTAAAAGAGCCTAGAAAGCATCAATCTCCACTGCCCCAGGAAAAGGCAAATTCATGCTCTGCCCTAATTTTCAGTTTCAAGTTCAGAATTCTCCAGCTTGTAAATGGGCTATAGGGAATTTTGGGAAAAGGTGACTAGGGAATAGGAAATTCTTGGCATACAGAAGGTACTGAAAATAACTGAACTTGTGGCTATGAGTGACTTTCTCTCCATCACTACGGACAAAAGCTAGAAAACCTAAAAGCTAGCAACTAGGTATAAATAAATAACTCTCAGTGGTCATAACCTTTGTACTTGAAGGTCGGAGCAAATCGGGAATCTGAGTCTATCCTTGCTTCTTTCTGCTCTACAGAAATGAACCATCTAACACTTCCATGGCATTTATATTTCACCCCAGCACTTATCCATGCCCACCAGAATGGCCTCTGCTGGCCTCTCCTTCTCTGAAGGGTAATGAAGGGACAAACTCTTGTAAAAAGGTGTGGGTGGCGTTTGCTCTCCACTTGTGGAACCACGGCAGCTTTGATTTGGTTGGGCTTTGAGTAAGTGTTGCCAGTTGTTGGCAGAGTGTTGTTAATGGTTTATAAAATATCCTTTTAATTGATGAAATGCGCCCAGAGGCCTCTTAGGGAAAATAAGCCAGGGAGTATTTATATGCAAGTAAGCCTAAAATGGATACTGTTGAAAAGCAGAGTGTCAGCCAAAATATCCCAGTCACTTACAGCAAAGCACTTTTCAAACACTTTACTGACTCTAAACTTCCTCCCTGGAGTAGGATAAGGGACTACATAAATGACATTATTTTTATTTTTATTCTGTGGGCTGAGGATGATATGATTGCTCCCTAGGTCAGCTACATCCTCATAGACAATCACGTTTAAGCATTTTTAAGTATTAATTCCTCCAAAGGATCATAGTCAAGCCAAGATAGATTATTTTCATGAATAATTCTTGTGAACTATGATATCAAATGCTTTACTAAGTTCAGATATTAATCTAATGCATTCTACTGTTCTCCCCAGAATATGGAAATTAGAATCAGTGGTTCAGAAAATTCCTCAGCAAGGCTGGAGGTCCTTGTGGCTGAAGCTATGAAATATAATATCTTTTGCTTGGAGAATGGGTGGATCAATGAATAAAAATGGGATAAGTATCCCTCATCTTTTCAAAGCTCCTGGAGGGATATGGAGCCTTATTACAGTGCATGTGAATGAATTTGCTTGCACACACTCTGCTTAGACAGATCTGCATCAAGGCATAATGTGAACGAGAGACGTGTTGGATTTGAACATCCCATAAATCATTTGGGATGATTGCTGAGACCGTTTCCTCTGGCAGTGCCTTCTAAAATGTAACCATAGGGATCAACTCAGTGGAAAGTCCCTGGGTTTAGAAGAAAATCAACTGTGAAACAGCCCCATTCTTATGCCAAGCAAGGCCAGGTTATGGCTGAGATTACATCTAAGTGTGCAGAAGTGGAAAGGCTTTTTTTTAAGCTCTGTGTTGTCTGAGGAGTAAAGTTAGTCTCCCAAAAATACAGAGATTAGGCACGGATTCAGCTGAGGTTCCTGCTCCCTGATGTGTGGATCAAGGTTTGCTATCAGCACAGTGCTACCGGAGTCACCAGTGCCATCGTCAGAACAATGTTTGCAAACTTCACCACCAGCATCAAACTCCCCTCTGCTAAATATTCTCTAAAAAGAGACTGAAAATCACTGTGTAGTCCTCAAGGATCATCCAGGAAACAGTACTTGCTCCAAAACAAATGTTATCAGGATTAACTGGAAACCTGACTGCAGGGTGTCTAAAACTCTTGCCCCTCCCTCTCCCATTCAAGATCTTCTACTAGAATTTCACAATGAAATATCTTATTCAGAATTTGAAAGTTCTGAAGAAACAAATAAGAGTTGCTAGTTTTGTTGTGGGTTTTTTTTTTTTTGTTGTTGTTTGTTTGTTTTTTGTTTTTTTTTTAATATGGCAGAATTTATTTTAAATTGTGTCACTGAAAGTTGTTTTACAAATAACACTCCCTTGCTTTAGTTGCAGGCGGTTTTTTCTCCCTATTGAACTTCAGTTTAGATATAATTCTATAAAATCAACAGTGGCTCATTTCCCTCTTTTCCAACACGGATTACAGAGAATTACATTACTGTGTCAAACAGATATCTCTCCATGAACTGAAAAAATAGGCTCCAGTTTCTCTTCTTAAAGAAGATCAGCTTGTGCCCTCTGCTGCCAGGAACATTTTCATGACCCCAGTATGACCCCAAATCTTCTGTTATGAGAAACAAAGGCAGAAGCAAAGTTCGAAGAAAACCACAATCTAACATGAGCCACTGGAGATGAAGGCTCTGATGACAAGACCCAAAGCAGATGAAAATCAGAAAGAAGGACAAGAGAAGATGTAGGAAATTCTTGCACTGGGAAACAAAATAAATAAGCTGAGATGTGGGCAGTGAGGAAGGAAGGCAGTGGAAGTAGAAATTACTAAGACTGGTGTCATAGAATCACAGAAGGGTTTGGGATGGGAGGGAACTTCAAGTACATCCAGTGCCACTCACTGCCATGGGCAGGGACAACTTCCACTGTCCCAGGCTGCTCCAAGCCCTGTCCAGCCTGGCCTTGGACACTGCCAGGGATCCAGGGACATCCACAGCTTCTCTGGGCAACCTGTGCCAGGGCCTGCCCACCCTCACAGGGAAAGATTTCATCCTAATATTTTAACTAAACCTTCTTTCTCTCACTTACTAGAGGGAAAAAAAAGAAAAATTACAAAATCCATAGCAGAAATTTGGCATCATAAAAGTCTGTCTTTTCACTCCTCTCTTATCACATTAAATTAAAAGGACTGTTGGGGAATTTTCATGGCACCCCTTGAGGTAAATAAAGAACATGTTTGTGCTTAAAGATTAACAAAAAGGAATCCAAAACCAAACACATGATTTAACAAACAACACATTGGGCAGAGTCCTACTGCCTTAAGCTGTTCTACAAGGAGCCCACAAAGCTGTGTCACCAGCCAGTTCCCCATAGACTGTGCTGAGCAGTTACAATTTTAATTTTCCTTCACTGTAAAACAGTGACAACTTATATATTCTGCAATATAGTTTAACCCTGTCTCATTTGCACACACCTGGGAATTTGGCAGGAAGCAAGCAGAACTTCCACTTGCTCAAAAAACCTGAAAAGCTCATGTGGGATTGTTCAGCAGCTGAAAATTAGAGTGCTAATACTCTCATGCATGCATATTTCTGGTGGTATTTCCACAGTGTTTGCATTCCATAAGCACTTTCAGCTCTGATGTAACACCTTCTGTTCCACAGATGAACAGAACCAGCTCCGGCCAGTTATTCAAGATCAAGCTGAAAGTAAATTATCTCAGACAACAAGGGAATACTGTGAAATACTCTGAAATACTCTGTGCAAGTGTGGCTTGAATAAAACATGGCACACGGCAACGAGGAGAAGAAAACTGATCTTGGTTCAGCCGGCTGGACAAAGCTTTGAACTTACGGAACTCTCCCTTTGGAGAAAGGCTGTCTGCTTGTATCCTAAACTATGGATTTGTCTCTACGTACTCTTAGGCACGTGGTAATCAATTTTAAATGGGGTGAAACACTTTTATCCTGGCAAAAGCATCACTCAGTCTGTGTTCATGACTTTCACATTTTGGAAATGCACGCTCGGTAACGCTGCACCCTGCAGGAGGGAAGACATATTTTATGGTGGCAGTAAAAATACTGACTCTAAGAAATGTTTGACTCCAGGAAACAACTGCTTCATTACCACACTTCACAGAATCATCAGGGCCAGAAAAGACCTTCATGATGTTCAAGTCCTACCTTCATCTGAACCCCACCATGCCCATTAAACCATACTATGAGATACGGTTAATGTGGTTGTAGTCCTGTATCAAAATTTATCAAAATTTATCAAAAATTAACCACAGAGATTTACAACATCTACGTCGAGGGCCTGTTTTATCTTTTGGAAGCCTACAGTTTTGATCTGGGTGTTTCTTGTAGAAAAATGTTTACAGTGAGAACATTTCCATACACCAGATTTTTCCATAAACATTCCAGGATGGTTCTGCTTGTCTGTGTAAGTGAAAACAGCTTTTCAACTCAACTAGGTCAGGCCTCTAACAAACAAACTGATAATTATGATGTGCATTCTGTTACTTGTGAATAATAAAGAAGTGTTTGGGGCTGGGGGTGCGGGGCGGGTGTGTGCGCTGCAGGGAGAATGAAACCAAACTGAAGCTTTCTGTCTCTTTCAATGAACCACAATAATAAAATAAACCACAGTATTCGGGATCAGCTGCTTTTCTATTCTGTTTCAATTCCCTTCTACCATTTCTGGCATGAGAAGAAAGTCAGCTGTAAAAGAATTTAGTTAAGCAGAATAAACTGGCAAGAAGCCACTGCTTGAAACCCCTCGGTTGAGTGCAGCCCGGGGTTATGTGTGTTGGAAAAGGAACAGTGGAAGACACTGTGGTCTGACCCTGCTCTGAACCCACCCCAAAGGCTCAGCTGCACCTTTCACCCTCATCTCAAATTTCCGTGCTGTGCCTACAGGTGTAGGAATGCCCAGCATTCCAGATTTTTCTTTGGACTGCAAGGGAATGCTCAGTAGTACAATTTCTCAGGAATATGGATAATACTTTAGCCAGCTTTAATCCTCAATTGAATTTTTCCTGTTCTTGTGACCAACCTTCATTATAGACACAAGATCTCTGCATATAAATTGATTTTTTACAAAAGTAACCTTCAGCTGCAAGAAGCGAGTTGTCTGTTTTTGGAGACAGGCCAAATACTGGAACAGTGGTGCCCAGGTCAAGAAAAAGATGTGATAAATGCTAATAACTCACTATAGGAACTCAAGGATGACAGAATACAGTGAAAAAGTGGTTGCTGCTGCATGTGTGATCTCCTGTGCATATTCCAGGGCATGAAAACCCATAATCCTTCCTTTCTGATTCAAAGTTCTGCAAATATTTGCCTTGGCTGGAGCAGTCAATATTGGGCTCACTTGGTTAGACATCTGCTTGGAGAAGGGCCAAAACTGTAATTTATTCCCCAGGAGACATGACAGCACTTCTGACACAAGCCAGTGGTAATATTCAGTCCCACACAGTTGAAAACCAAAGGTTTGGAATAACATGTTTTCAGCCCAGTTTTTGGGACTTGGTGATGACCCAACACAACGATCACGTTAGTGGCACTTAGTGTTGAAGTGCCTGTTTCATGGTGGAAGGGAAACTGGAATGAAAAAGTGATAGAAATCAAAGTCAGGAAACTCCTAAGCTGTCAATTCTGTCAAAGATTTCCTGCCAATGCAAGCTTCAAATATTAATTTAAAAGCAAAAACAAAAGCGACTTATCTGTCACTTGACTTTTCTCAACCATGTTGAGAACCACATCTTCTACATTCTTTGTTGCCTTATGAGAAGGATTTATTTTCTCTTTTTATTTTGGGGTTTTTTTAGCTAGTTTTAGCAATAAAAATTTCAATGTATATCAAGTATAACAGCACCAGTCAATTACCTATCCCTTTGTAAGTCCTTCCTAATAGCACCCTATTTGCCAAAGTAATACAAGGCTGCCTGCATTAAAGACTGAGAGATGCTGCAGTAATGGGCACACTTTGAATTGCTATCATAAACAGAACACTCAGATTTGAACTATTCAGAGGTTTAGCTAGTCATTCCTTAAGGCTCCGTAAGTTGGGGTAGCAGCAGTAGGGAATGCTAGAGGGCACAAAAAGAACTCTGGGGGCTAATTCTTTATTTTCATACCCCCTCATTAGGCAAAAATATAAAAACAGGCCTAGTGGTTGTTAAAGTAACTCCAAGTGTCAGTGAAAATAGACTCAGCCCGAAACAGGAGGCTTCTGCTAATGTCAGAACAACCTATTTTCCAGGAGAGCTGATCAGTTGGTTTCTGCATGGAACAATGACAGGATTCACAACTATGAAGCTCAGTATTTTCACAATGTACTTTTCCCTTTCTTCAAAAGGAAAAAAGGAAGACAGCTTCATTCAGACAAGTAATTCTCTGAAGACGTATGACACCTTTAGAGTTTTACCTTCAAGGTCTTAACAACTTTTTGATTCCGAGATCATACTGTGTATAGAAGGTTAATTCAGTGACACTAGAACAAGAATGGAAAGTGGCAAACTCAGAAATACACTTGAGATAAGACTTGACATGCTTTAATGGAGAAAGATATGCTATTCTTGAAAACCCTGTTGCTTTACAGGATTTTCCTTTTCAAAAGAATTTGTTGTTAAAGTCTCACCTTCAGAACTTGAACAAGAATACAAAATAGCCAAATCTGTGTGAACTGACTTGAACTAATATTTCTCCCTCTTAATAAGCTACTTGTTCTAGAGATGCTGAATGAAATTATTTGTTGAATATCACTCTCTAAAGTCACCAAATCTGTAAAGAAATCAGAAAAAAACCCCAAGTGACTATAAAATTAATAGGTGGTAATTTCAAGGAACATCTACTTCCAAAATGGTGAGCTCACAAAGCACAGACTTTGTATCATGGATGTTCAGTGGTTGATGTAGGAACACAAGATAAAGATACGGAAATTCCTAAACAAAACCTCCCATAAATCTCACAATCAAAACCAGCAGCTCAAACTGAGGGATGCCAACCCTGGAGCACACAAACTGGGCTGAATAGCCTGTAAACATGCATGCAACCATATTGCTGTCATTGGAACTAACTCTGACTCAGTGGACCAGCCTCACCAGTAATTGAGCAAAAAATAATTACAATAATTGGGTTCTGAGCTTGCAGCAGAGTAAAACTTTACTGGATTGTCACCAGATGACTCCGTGTCTGCACAGAGTCACAAAACCTACTAAAAAGTCATTCAATAATATGGACAATCAAAACCTGGGGAGAGCCTTTAACTTTTAGTTAATCTATTTCTCAAGATTTCAGGCAAGTTTTCTCTAGCAAAGAAGCCAAGAAAGGATTATTCAGTGAAAATTGGCCATCCCATCAGTTATATATTTTTTGTTCTTGAAATGAATGAAATCTGCTGCCTCCAATTCATTACCATTTGGACTATTTTCAACCTGGAAACATCCTTTTGGCACAAACAATATGAATCCTGATGGTACATATGGATGTACCCAATCCTGTGACATCAGCAGCAGCTTTCAAGATATGACCAGTTTTACATGTTCCCTAAGTTACAGCTGGGTCAGTCATTAAATAGGAGCTCATTGCCACAGATTTTCCAAAGACATATCAGCAGCATCCTTCAGCCCCCAGGGCAAGAGAACAGACTCGGTTGTACCAAAAAATGCAACATAATCAAGTGTTCATGATCCCAGTCTCAGTTTGAAGCCTGGTTCTGCTGGAATTAGGCACACAGCTAAAAGAAAATTTGGAGAATAGGACAAAACTGTCTAGGAGGTTGTTTATCACTGAAGAGCTTCTCTCAGCTACTTTTCTCCCACAAGTAAAATTTGTGGAGAGATTATAAAAACCCCAGTGTGGGCCACTTCTGAGAACAAGCAGACTCCAGGGTATTCCTGCACTGTTTCTCTCCCTGTCAAGGGGATTGCAATGGCTATCAAAACTAAACTAAACTAAACAATACTTCATTAGATGACCCCAGCAGCTGAAGCAGTAAGACCACAGCTCCAGCTGAGCAGCCCCAAGGCCCCAGCACTGCACACAGCCACACCATCAGGGGCTGGGTTAAACCCTGAGAGAGGACAGTGGGCTACTGCTATTAAAGCACATCCTAAAATGCTGAGGGTGCACCTAAAAGCAAATGTTTCATTTCCAGAGAGAAAACTACTCCAAATGAATGTAATTTGGGCAAGTCTGGAATCCATATAGACCCCAGTAAGCTTACTCTTGGAAAACAAATGGTGTCCAGTCTGTACTACATTTACTTTTTATATGTTGTCAATACCCTCAGCTTGCTTTTAATCAAAACCAGGATAGTTTTCCCACACAAATCCATGTATTGATCTACCTCACTTCTCCTGAAGCCTTTTGCAACCATGAGCTCACTCAATAGATGTCTTTTTAATGCAGAAACAGATGCTGCTCTATACTATATATATTGAATAAAATGGTCTTCATAAGGCATCCAATTGGATGTTTCAAAGAGAAAGGACAAGTTTCCCATAGCTTTTTCACCATTGTTTGGCTGGGATGGAGTTAATTGTATTCATTATAGCTGGTATGGGGTTGTATTTGGATATGTGATAAGAACAGTGTTGATATCACAGGCTTAAGTTTTTGTAGAAAGCTGGTAGACACTTCCTGATGCTTTTTTTTCCACTGCCATCGAGTATATAACACTCACACTACTTGTCTCAGTACAGTTTTGATTTTATTTACACTACTTAACTCAGTAGAGTTATGTATTTGTAGGTGAGAGAGACACCTATGACACATAATTATTCATTATGAACTTGGGTATCAGAATCTAGCTCTTAGCAGAAATTTCTGCGGTGGTGCACAGAAAAAAGGAGAGTTATGGGTGTGTGCTGCTGATGGGAAGTAGAGAATAAAATCTTGTTTTTTCATTGCTCGCACGTGCAACCTTTGGCTTTTCTTTGAGGTAAACTGACTTTTCTTGACCTCTGAGGGTTTTTCTTGACTTCCCCAGGGAACTAAGACTGATGGATATGTAATTTCTCAATCCTCCCTTAAGCCCTTCTTGTAATTAGGGGTGACATTAACTTTCTTCCAGTCTTCTGGGACATCCCCTGACCTCCACAACTCCTCAAAGATTACGGGGTGCAGCCTCACAATTCCATCAGCCAACTCTTTTAACACCCTCAGGATTTAGAAGGGTCAAGCTCCTCTAACAGCTCACATACAACTCTTCCTTCACCGGTGGTGGGTCTGTTTGCATGAACCTGGATTGGTGTTCCCAAGTTCTGGGGTCCCACGGTGCTGCTGAAGACAGGTGAGGGATGCTTTGAGAACCTCCATCTTTCCAGCTTTGGGGTGACACCTCTCCTGTTAAACACTGGGCTCAAATTTTTCTTCTGTTTCTGCTTGTTGTTTCAATACCTGATGGACTTTTCCTTGTAATTTTTTGACATCTCCAGCCAGTTTGAGCAGAGATTTTTGCTTTTCTAACTGCACACCCTGGCAATGCCCTCAGTGACTGCTTTTCGATCTCTTCTTCTCTTTCTTTTAGATTTGAGCAGACCCAGAAGCTCACAGCAAGCCAAGGGCGTTCTCTTCCTCTGCCTGCTTCCCTTGCCTTTAAAAGCCATAGATGCTTCTGTGCTTCCAGAAGAAAGTTCCAGAATAACCTCAGCACACACCAGTTCCTTCATCCTGCAGCAAATCTTCCCACAGAAAACCTCCCAACTGAGCTCTGAGCAAGCTCAGCTTTGTTCTTCTAAAATCCAAATCCTCTGTCTCAGTGCAGCCCTCCAGGATCCCAAAGTGCCCAATGCTGTGATCACTGCAGTCAAGACAAAGCAGGTTTTCTTGGCTTTGGAGGATCACTTCCAGCAGCAGCTCATTCTGCCTGGCATATATTAAAAATGTGGGAGGAAGCAGTGCTCCAGGCATTGCAGGAACTTCACATCACCTGAAATGACGTGAGCTGCTGTACTGTACTTCCAATTCACCCTCATTTTAAAGCCCACCTCACCAAACTGGCCAGTCCACTGCCACATGTTCACAAATATTTCTGTTTGCATGTTAATGCTACAGTACAGGACACTTCCAAGCCATCACACCCTCTGCAAGCTCAACATTTACTTCTGAATTACTACATCCCTGATCACAGTCTCTACTGGAAAGCTAAACCAAACGGTGGCTTGTCTAAAACTGGTTTATTTTGCAGTAATTATTTTAATAGACCAATACTAAAATACAAGGAATGCTGAAATGAAAAAAAAAATTATTTTAGGAAGATTTCTGTGAAAGCTACAGCTTTTCCATGTTGTTCTCGAGGGTATCATTAGTGGTTTGGAAATCTGGATGCATCAATTGTTTTGATTTTAAGGTAATTTGTGTCCCAAAGGGTTGTGTATGAATATTTTATCCCACATTATTTTATGATTGTGTGAATTCACCATTTAAGCTCCAGTTATCTGACAAAGCACTGTGACTCATTTTCTGCTTGCCTTTTCAGGTGTTTAATCCAGAACCATTAGGAGAGCATGTCTATCCCTCATTATCCTTGGAAAATGGCAAATCTCATGAAACAGAAATGACACCAAAAAGAATGATTTCTCTCTTTCAACTTTAATTGCAGATTTGTGTGAACTCATGCAACTCTAACTTACCTAAGGGCTTGGATTGCTGTTATTTTAGCTCAGATTTTTTGAATTCTTATTGTGGAAAGAAAAAAACAAATCTTAATCTCTGTATTGGTAATGAACCATTTGTGCACAACTTGCACTATCAGAATTTAATTTAGGTATTCTTACTGAGCTAAAGCTTGGTCAGCATTCCTACATATACAAGTTTTCTTCCCTTTCTGTTATCCCACTGCTCTAAACTAACCATCTTCCTCAAGCATATAATGATGTAGAAGCACCCAAATACTCAGGTAAGAATTACTCCTAGCAAGCAACGATGCAAAACTGTCCTTAAATAAAACTGCTTTTATGGCCTGCAAAACTACAGAGCATTTTGTAAATTTAAATAGGCTGTTTGCATACTCTTCAAATGAACATATTTAAATCAGGTGATTGCCTGCAAGGCACGGAGCACCATTTAAAACAGGGATATGCATCACGCTTGGAGAGGTTCATGGGATTCCCTGCCCAGTGTGTGTTCCTGCCAGTGGTTTAAAGGCTCTAAACATCTTTACTGAATTAAAGAAAAGGTACCATGGTAGTAAAGCATTAAGTTCAACACATGGCCTATGGCAGCTCAATATTTTAATCCCCAGAGAGCTTTTATATGACCTTTGTGCTTCATTGCAGCCACCTAAGAAACAGGGATGATAAATGTGTCTTTTTCCAGCTCCCTTTTAACTTCCTGTTTCATTACTTAAATATATATCTTTTCATGCATACAATTAAGTGTTCAAAAGTTTTGTCTGCATGGGTCAATGTTCCTTGTCACCATATGTGAAGATTTTTGGCAGCTCTCCCAGCTGTGCTGTCTGTACAAACCCTCCCTTCATCAGATGAGAAATGCTGTGGGTCAATCAAGATGCTTTCCCTGTATTTTTTCTACTGTTGTGGACCCACATGATTTTCTCCCCCTTTCCTTCTTGGCTGCCTATGTGAGCTATTCCTCCCTACCCCACTCTGAAGAATTTTTCTTCCCTGCACACAAGGAGAGCCTCTGGTGTAAAGCAAAAGACATTTTAGAAGGTTAAACTATAGGAAACATCTAAAAGGAAATAAGAAGGGGGGAAAAAAGAGTATTGATTCAAGAGAAACTATCAGATGGATTCAAATGCTCCTCTTCTGCTCTGTTAAAATGACATCTTTAAGGAAAGCACCCTGGTCTCTCATGAGCTGTAAAGGAGCAGACACCACAGGAATACACATTCCCAGGAAATGTAGGAAATTGTTCAAGTGCCTTCCTTTTGGTGGGAGCTAACACAGCCTTTTGATCACTCGTTAGGATCTCGTTTCATGTGCTCAGCTCACTGATCTTGCCTGGATTTGTCAAGCTTTTCACGACTTTGCTCCTCTGCAGGCTGTCCATCGGTTGTGTTTCCCCACTGAACTCTGCCAGTGCAGTCTGGCTAACTATCTGCTGCTACTAGAAGCTAATAAATCTTTCCAAGGAGTGCAGGCAGCCCTAAGAATGCTCTGAATTTAAACTCTGATTTATGTCCTTGGCTCAGCAGAAAAATTCCCTTTCTGAGAACAAAAGCTCCAGCTCTTAAGTAGAGCTGAAAACTCTTGAAGTGGCAAAATATTCCCTGAGTCTGGGCTGAAGTTTAACTCTGGATAACCAACCAGAGCTGGGCAATGTCTGAGAAGCTGAGCCTTAACTGGCCTGGCTTTTACTCCAGACTTTGAAAACTGATCTAATTGCCTATTATATTTCCCTTCCCCTGAGTAAAACACATTGCTTTTTCGAGTGAGATTCCATATCAGTTCATAGCAAATTGCATTCAAATTACTTGAAGGTTAGAAACCAATAAAATAAAGTGCCAGTGAATAAAAACTCATTAAGGAGGGAGAAATCCATTTTTACACTAATTTTTTCCCCCACAATCTCTTCGGATAGTCTGATAGAAAAGTGATTGTGGAAGATTTGGAAAGCTCTTGCTGTGTCTTTCTTCATCTAGATCTGGATCATGTTGGAGCATCAAAAAAAGCATATATTGTTCCCTCCCAGTAAACACTGCTGATTCTTCTTGCTTTTGGGGAGCATTTAGAACGCAGTAGTCAAAGAGGTTTTGAAATTTATCATGAGGAGACTTCTCCAATGTACTGAAGAGTCACAGCTCAAACAGGAAAAAAATTATCATGCTAATATTATATGTATTATTTTAACATTCAAATGGATTTAATGTGTTTTGTCTGTATGAGGATTTCAGATAGTTATGAAAGATGATTTCTTTCTATGCTAGGCTTTCTAAAGCTCGGAGTTCTCCACTCTCTGACACATATTATCCTTTCTGCTGATGAAGTATGAGATTTACAATAAGCTCTATGTCTAACATTGTTCTTTACACTTTGATGAATGTTACACTTATTCCTAAATTTATGAGCGAATGAAAAACTTTCACCGCTATGGAATAGAAAACAGAAAATAGTTTTCTCATTTTAATAACTTTAATTAAATTTTTCTATGTACTGTAGTTTTTAACACTCACGAACAGGAATAGATACACCAGCAAGTAATAAATCAGCCTTGCCATTCCTCTGTTATTTCCCACCATGAGTGAATGTTACAGATTTATGTTCCGGTAATTCATCACTCTCCATCCATTATCCTGTGAATAATTTGTTGTGTTTATAATAACAGATTCTAAAACTCATTACATTTAAATCCTCAGAAACTAGAAAGTGCATAAATTTGACCATTAAAAAAAAAAAGTCCTGAATATGAAATTAGCTGCTTTGGTAAAAGATCCAAGGCTAATTTTTTTTCATTTCAGGGGTGATAAAACAGTATTTACCTGCTGCAGCTGAGCAAGGGATAGTGGTTAGAGCCTCTGTCATAACAACCAGAAGTATATTAAGAAGCAAAGATCAGCTCAAAACTACGAGCACAGCCTCCTAATGGTTGTAGCTTCACTTTCATTAAATTAAATACATTACTTCATATGGTGTATTTTTGTTATGTGAAAATCTAATCAGCTTTGCTATCTAAGATCTTTACAATCTTTTATCTGTCTCTTATTGACTTTTATTTAATCTGTCTCATGGCATGACTCTGGTGATCAGCCAAAGGTTGCACTAGATGATCTAAAGCTCTTCTCCAACTGTAATGATGCTGTGATTCATGTTTCATATTACATTGAATCTTTGGGCTTTGTTATAATCTACTTTTTATGACATCAGAACTCTGAAACCATTGAAATGGGAAACTTATGCTGGAATAAATACCTGAATGGAAAACTTTAAAACTCTGCACAAGGGTTTGGAGTTGTGTCAGGGGAAGTTTAGGTGGATATTAGGAAAGGTCTTTCCCTCAGAAGGTGGTCAGGCACTGGACAGGGAATTCTTCCAAGTTCAGACCTCTCATAGCTTAAATCTGAATTCCACTTTTCTTTCAGTTAGGTGTAAATAAATTGTAGTTTTCCTCCTTATTCCAGTCATGAGAAGTATCAATCAAACAGAAAACTAAACAAGTCTAATGAAACTATGTGCTGGAAAGCAAATCATCACCTGGTGGAACTTGCTTTGTGACCTAAAATTCCATACTGGGCTTGCTTTGAGCATTGAAGATGGTGAAGACACTTGAGAAACAGCAATTTTCCCCAGAGATGTCTTTCCTTTTGGTGAAAACCTTGAAATGGCAGTGTCACAGCTGCAAATGTGTTTTACTAAAGAGAGATTCCTTTACATTTCATGCAGATAAATATAATCTAATGACACCATTCCAAACCAGGGGTTCTAAGAGTAGGGCACCACATGGCTGCCGTGTGCTCAGGTCCTTCACACCCACTCTTGATGATGCTTTACGTTTTATCTTTCCTGTATTTCAGACTCTGTGCTGCCCAGGGGTGCAGTTCTGAGCCTCACATTCAGCGCTGCTGAGCTCTCTGCACAGAGCAGGGACACAAAACAAATCCTTTTCCTGCTCAACACCAAGGACAACTTTCAGGCCCAAAAGCACAAACAAGGGTGGCTGAAGGGAGGAACAAGAAGGATGGGACCTCACAGCCTGGAGCTGGAATTGGACAATTAAACCCCAAAATGCAAATGGACCAAAACTTATCAAAGTGTGAGACCTCGTGACTGTTTGTCCATTCTGTGACCATTCTTAGTCCACCTTGGGTGTAGCCCTGGTCAGGCCCTGTCCTGCCCAAGGTGTACCCTAAAGGCCTTTCAATAAATCCCTGCTTTATTCTCCAGCTCTGTGCAGTCTCTGTTCCAGGTCAGCCTTCCCAAGGCATCACTGAGATGGGAATTGAGAGAGCCTGTAAAAACAGACACTCAGAATCTCAGATGAAAAGGGATATGGCCAAAATAATAAGCATAAAATCGAAGACACAAATTTGAAAAATAAATTCTATTAAAGGGAAAAAACAATTGATTTTCACAGTACAAAACTCATGAATCTTGTAAAGGAGAAACTATTTTACACATTAATTCTGAATCCTACTCCCAAATGACCAGTGGTGGGTGGACAAGTTACAGAAGAAGAGATGCTGAAGCTTGCCCGGGCTACCTGAGTTCCCTGTCTGAGGCCCCTGCTGATGACACAACCTCTGAGCAAATGCAGGTCCAGCAAAGGGCAACACTGGCTTTACAGTGATTTTTGCAATCAATTGTTTATTTTTGCAATAAGGTCAGATTACATTTCTCTGAGTAATATAGTTTGGTCTTTTTTTTTAAATGGGAGGATCTTGGCAAGACTTGGGAAAAATTTTGAGTATGAAAACATAAGGGGAGGTCATCAAGACATTACACACTTGCCACCACATTTGTAATGAAAGCTTAATGCTAACTTCATCACATTTTCTTATACAGGTGTGTTGGGCACTGTGGATAATCCATGAATGAAAGACTGAAGAAAAGTCCTGAAGAAAATTAAGCCCCTGAGGAAAAAAATATTCTTTAAAAAAATTATGGATTTAGATGTGCAAATAATCAAATAATTCAAGTCTTAAACCCTTACACAGCATTTGTGGTTTCATTTTTTTTCCCAGGGGACAAAAAAAAAAACCCAAAAAAACCACCAGAAACAAACAAACAAAGAAAAAACCTACACACACAAAAAACCTCACCAAAACCAAATCCACAACATTTTGTTATGAACAGGTGCTGATTGTGTCAGTAGGGTCACAGGAATCTCAGGACATCTCCAGTCCAACTCCTGCCCAGAGCAGGAGCAACTCTGAGGTCAGACCAGATTGCTCAGAACTTTATTCAGGTGGCTGGTGAAAAGCACCAAGGATGGGGATAACAGATTTATCTGCTTTGATTATTGAACTTTGATTCTTGTAGGGCTATGAAGGAAAGCAATTTTTTCAGGCAGATTTCCAGTCATGGGATGTATGAAAATAATTCAGTGAGCCATGACTAAACAACTCACTGTGTTTCAGGATATCAAATCTGGCTCTCAAGGAGACCCAGAGACATCCTCACAATAATTTAAATTATATCAAGTGAAAAGTGTATATAAAGCAAGAAATCCTTTCTAAATTACTCCATAAAAGAGAAAAATATTTGCAACAGGGAGTCGTCAACAAAATCCTTGCAGTGTTCAAAGCTAGACACCTATGAGCTGAATTTATAAAAATAATGATGTTGTAAGAGCAGATCAGCTGCTCTAGGAAAAAAAAATTAGGGGAAAAAAGGGATTGAGAGAACTTCAGCTCTGCTAAGGATATTTACTGTTCATGCAGGCTGAAAGCAAAGTGATAGGAATGTCCTCCAAAAATTGTTTAACAGCAGTAAATGTCCAGAGAACATATATTGCTAGAAATAATTAAAACTGTTCATGATAAGTACTGGAAATAGTACAGAAAAGAAAGACATGGTGAACCTACAATGCTTCCCTCAAACAGATGGAAGTTACCTGCTGGGAAGTTTAGTGTTTATTCATTTATCAAAACAGAGATTATCTTAAAAAGTGATAAGGAGCTTGCATAGGACCTGTTCTTGAAATAAAACCCTGCCATCAATGCTGCCTGTGAAAAGCTCGTTTATTTTCCAGAGCACAGGCAATGTGCAGAAACAGAAAATGAATATAAATTACGTTGGACTAATGTCAGCTTGCTGAAAATCACCCTTTTTATCACTTTATGATACAAGTAGATTGGGTGCTGCTTTAAACCTTGAAAGTAGCTAGATTCTTCCCTTATGTTTGCATTTCACAGAATCACAGAATCATAAAGGCTGGAAAATCAACCCAGCACCTCCAGCATGTTCACCACAGAACCATGTCCTCAAATGTCCCCACAATTTCTGAACCCTTCAAGGCATGGTGACTCCACCCCTGCCCTGGGCAGCCCATGGCAATGCCTGACCACCCTCCCTGTGAGGAAATTCTAGCTAATACCTGATCTAAACCCTCTTTGACACAACTAGAAGCCATTTCCTCTTGTCCTGACACTTTGCTACAGCATGACTTCTCACTGTTTATATTTCACCATTAAGAACACCCCGTCAGTCCAGCTCGTGCGAGCACACACTGTGACATTGTTCAGATTTAGAAAGGGATGTTAGCTGCACTTGCCAAAAAGCCAGAACCCCTGCAATGTTCCGGCTCATCCTGACAATTAATGGCATCTTTCAGCAGGAGGCTGAGCAGTTGCTTGAGGCCAAGCCTGCCTTCAGAGCAAACCACCCCACAAAAGTGGGATTAGCCAGATCCCCCGAGCTGCACAGAGCTCTGACACTGAGCTCTGCTGATCTCTTCTTCCTCTGAGCCACCCCAAGGGACCAAACTCCTGCTCCTAATGACCAGCTAAAGATTTAAGAAGTTGAAAAATAATATCAGACCCTCCAACTTTTAAAATACACAAAACTCAAAACAACTGGGAAAGGTAAAACAGATATTAAAAATTAATTTATGTGCTGCTTTTTATCTGTCGATTCCTGGCTTTAATTTTATCAGTTCAACAGGTATACAAAAATACACTCACTGAGTTCTAGCCCTTCAGAAAAAGGTTGGAAACTTATTTAACAATAATCTTAAAAAAAAATAACATCAGTTTTAATTTTACTTGACTAGACTCATGATATGGCTTTAAGGACTCTCAACCTTCAAAATAAACCATGGTAAACTCTAATAAAAGCAAACTTTGGAGTCTATCTCAAAAATAATGAGGAAAAAAATCTTTAGAATTAACTTTTAATTAATATTTAGAATTTAGAATCTTTACAATCTTCAAATTAAATATCAAAAATGTGCTTAACATATCATTGGAAATCTAAAGGGAGACCAAACAAATTTGTAACCAACCATTACAAAGTTCTCTGTTTCCAAATATAAAAAATATTAGTCAAGAAATATTGGAGTTTAATAGAGCCAACCATGAAGAATAGAAATAAAGCCTTGTCACTATATATGGGATGGTAAATACTATATTTCTTTCATGGAAAATTTAAGGGCATTTAAGAAGGATTTCTGCATTAATAAGCACCCCTCTAAAGTTTCCCCCTCAGTGCACAGAAATGAGCTACACAGGCAGAAATCTCAGTGCCAGCACTGATCACCATTCTGGACGGCTCAGACAGCAATGCAAAAACAGGAGAGAAAAAACCTTTCAAAATTAATCTGTTGGTTTTCCCTGACCAAGACACAGCATTTTAGAAGAAAATACTAAACATTTTAGAAGGAAAGAATATTTGTCACTAGAGGTTTTACTGATAAAAGCATTTCTGACTTTATTCTGTTCCCTGCAAAGCCCTGCGCGATTCTCTCAAGCAGAATGCCCAGACTCTGAGCATTCAGGTGCTGCAGCAGTGCAGGTTCCAGAGGCTGACCCCAGTCCTGGTGAGCCCATCAAATATCACTCGAATGCAGAGGGCTACGGGATCACCTAACAGCGTGTGACAGGAGAGTTCCTGCTCCAGAGCACTGCGTGTGCTTTTCACACCTCTTCACCACAGAACCCAGCAGGCTCCATGATGTGGCAGCAGAAACAAAGCAGGATTCAGATTTCTGGCACCAGAGGACTGGATGTGTCCCCACTTCCCACCCTTCTTCCCCTGAAACCACAATGCATTCCCAAGCACATTTCCATTCTTGATGCATTCTGCTGTACCTGAAGGCCCATGAACAGAAATACAGAACCACACTCACAAAATTATTTGGGTTGGAAGGGAACTTAAAGCCCATCCAGTGCCACCCCTGCCATGGGCAGGGACACCTTCCACTGTCCCAGGCTGCTCCAAACCTCATCCCACCTGGCCTTGGACACTGCCAGGATTCCAGGGGCAGCCACAGCTTCTCTGAGCACCCTGTGCCTCCCCACTCTCAAAGGAAAAGATTTCTGAGATATCTAATATAAATTAAATATATTACTGTAATTAGTCCAAAAATATCAGCACAGGCTCTTCACTTCCCAAGGTGTAACCCAGATAATTTTCAAAGCTTTTCGGCACTGAAACAAGGAGGAGTCTTTCATCCTGGATAAATGACAGGCTACATTATGTGCTGTACAGGGAGGTATCTGCTATGGTTTCAGAATTTCTTTAAATCTCAGGAGTTTATTAATAAGGTCATACAAATTGTGGAAAGACATTTGTATCCAAAGATGTTGCCCCAAAAGTTATCACACATTCAAAACTTGACTTGCTTTGCAATGTTGCAATATTGTATAGCAAAGATTATTTGTCAAAGAACATAATTTCTTTTCTGAAAATGAAAAATGCTTCATTAAAGAGAATACAATTAAAACATAATTATTTTCAATAACATTGACTTTTGCTGAGGTTTTTTCATGTTTTTTCCTAAATGGTAATTCTCTTTCTTTGTCAGAATATCTGTATAACAACAAACACCAAAACAAGAATCCTTTGAATTTCTATTGTCACCAAACAAATTGTTTCCTCTTATCTGTACATTTAAACTAATATTAAACATTGTTTTCCCTTGTTAAATACTCCAGTTCTATAATATCACCCATTAGTTACTAAAGGGAGAGAGACTAAACCATAAAAATAACAGAAGTCTACCAGAGGATGAAGAGGTTAAATACATAATGCAACTAAATGAAAAAAACAAACTTGAAGCAGCCCCTCCAGGCTTTGCATTTCACATCTCCATCATCCACTCTTCAGTAAACTCTTTGTTTTATACTACCTGGAACACATTTTTGGACAGTATATTAAGCTGTACACTGTACCTTTTCTGCAACCTGCTCACACTTAAAGAAATTTCTATTATAAAGAGCTGTCTCTGCAATCATATGGTTTTGTCACAGCTCTAACTTGTCCTACAGCAGAATACAATGTCATTTACACCGTCCATGATAATATCTGGTGATTTTACTGGAACTGTAGAGAGGAAAAAGAGGTGTTTCCTATCTATATTTTAATAAAGTTGTGTATGGGTTTTGTAAGTTCAGCCTTGCAATGTTGTTTTATTTTAAGAAGATAATGCCTATATCTGTGCATGTGGATTTTATTAAAACTGGTTTTTCTTTAATTGCACAGAAAAAAGGACATTGCTGTGCAGAATTCTTCAATATTTTAATTCATTCAGTCTCATCAAAATAATTTTAGCCAATAAGCCAAAGTTACTCATTTGCCTAAAGATAAATCCCAAGTTAACCAAAATATTTTAGGATCCCAAAAATTAATTCTGAGAATCCCCACAGGAAGGTGACTGAAGCCCAGCTAGCCCAAAATACTCCAACAAACTCAGCCCAGGTTTCAGAGCAGATTACTGGCTGCTATGCAAGCATTTCTTGCTTCCTGTGGTCCTCTTTAAGCTGAATTGTGAGAGATGCTGCACACATTGCAAGATGTACTGGAAATACTACAGCAGCACCCAAGGTACCTCGTGTACTTATCTATGTACTCTTGGATCTAGGTACTTTAATATCTGCATTGATATTAAAAGGAAAAGGAAAACCAAATCTCCTTCTGCTCTGTTAATGTGAAATATAAAGTTTTTATAAGTTTTCCCCTTCTGTACTAGCTACAATTTAACCTTATAACCTTCTTATGTATTACTTTTTCAATTAATCTATACTACAAAGTAAAACAATTTTCATTATTTCTTTACATAAGCAGCATTTTTTTCTAATTTTCCGGTTACTAGAGGCAGAGGGAACCATCCTTTGGTGATTGCCTTTTCTTGGCTCAGGCTAATTTAATAACTAACACAGACAGTGGTGATGTTATTATGGGATGGTACATTGAAATGTGAGGAAAAGAGCCAACAAGAAAAACAGAACATCTTGATAATACACCATGGTTTTGGTTCAGGAAGGACACTATTTAAAGTTTTCACTGTTTGTGTTTTCTCAACTGAGAATAAAGCAACTAAAGTAAGTAAATATTTTCACTTTGATTAATATAGAAAAACAATTTTCATTTGTGTAGTGGATTTTAAAATACAAAATAGCATTAAGGCCTTAGAAAAACTTGGAGGTGTATGCAGACTCTGTGGCTGAATCACTACACCCACTCCATCACTTCATCAGAGTGAAAGTGCTGCTGACATGAAATATGAAAAGTGATTCAGTTCATGGCAGCACAGTCAGGCACAGGAAAAGAACCAAAGAGCAGCTTCTCAGAGTAGAGCTGAAGGGAAAACAAACTCCCTGAATGGAAAGGGAGCCAGGCTCCAAGGCTGCCATCCCTTTCTTTAACATTTCTGTGCCTTTTGGGTCAAGCAGTGTTAAAGGAACCCTTTGACCAAGACACTCAAACAGGTTACAGGTCGTGTATCTTCCACTCATCTGTGATTATTTCTACAGATAGATCTTTTCCAACTATATAAACACTTTTCTCTCTCTCTATTGTAAGAAATATCTGCAGTGTTGACAACTATTACAGCAATAGTACAATGCTAGTGATTTTTACCCCATCTTCTGCAATTTGGCATATTGGTAGTTTTATTCATGAAGCCACATTGAGTGACTTGCTGAGTTGTTTTCAGTTCCTGGTGTCTCAGATACCAGCTCTCTTCAGAGCCTCTAGCCCACTGAGGAACAGCATTTTCTCACCAAGAAGAGCAGCAAGTCCTTCCTCTGCATTCCTGGAGATGTTCCTCCCTGCTGGCATGTGGAAGAAGTGGGTTGTCCGTGCTGCTCGCTCTTCCCAGGACCAGCAGCTGGGACTGCCCAGGTGGTCAAATGTTTCCTTCATCTCTTATATTCCAGATTCTTCCATCCCAGCAGGCACGCTGGAGTCTTTTGCACTCAAGTCCAGTGTGTCAGCTTATATGTTTTTTAGTCTGAACACAGAGGGAGCCCATTAAAACACATTTTGTTTAAAGCCCTGAACGTGCTGGAGTGGTGGTAGTTTAAAGAAATGGCAGCTGCATGGCCCCAGGACTTTTTTCATATGTCCTGCCACTGTGATGCAAATAGCATAACTGCCTAAAAAGACATGGCCCAGCTGGGCATGTTAAGAGGCATGAACACTCAGTGGTTTAATAAAGACCCAGTTCTATTACTGGCACCAAAGGCGAGGTCAATTTAGGAAACGCTGTCGCTGATTCACAACCTACTTCTTGCTCCTTGTTTTAATGAGAAAACACAGTATGGCTAAAACTGGAAGTGAGACCTTGCAGTGCAGCTCACATTGCGTTTTCTGACATTATTTATATAGTTTCTGGCTATACTTGCTGAAAACAGGCTTTGACTTTTTGTTATGTCCACTGTTTATCACCTATTTCCTAAACAAATATCTACTTTGACACCTCAAAGCTAAAGAAATACTTTTAAAAGTCCAATGTGACATATTTTTATCCTGCTATCTAATCCCACAAAGGCACAGAGAAATGCATAAATACTTCTGAAAGACACAAAATCCAAGTGGCTTGGAGGACACTTCCAAAGTAGAGAGCATTTAATGAAGAATGCCCTGCTTTGAACTGTCAGGATGCCCTGAAGCATACGAGATTTTATACAGAAAAGCAGCTACTAAAGCTCTACCTGCCTAGCAAGTAAAATCATTATGTAATTGCCAAGACTTTTCAGCAGAGTACGTGGGAAAAAGCTGGCTAAATCTTCTGCCAGGGAATGGGAGGCTGATTTAGGGGCAGCTCAGTTACAGTCAGCTGAATTATACACCTCATACGGATTATTAGTGTGGTTACACATCCCTCTGTTTATATATTTCATGGATTTCATTTCCTTGCTTTACTTATTGGTGATGAACAAGCCTTCAAACCAGAGGTCATGAGAAGTGTTGGTAGGGAAGGTGTTAGGCTACAGGCAGGTCTAAGGAGATGACTGAAAAGGAGGGACACAAAAACACCCTTTGCATGAGACACTCGAGGGACTTGTAATTACCCCAGCTAAAGCAATTTTGAGTAACAAAGAGCAAAACAACCCAATTTATTTCCAGTGTAATGATTTTCAGGGAGGAGAAGGGTTATACTTCAACAGGCAAAGTCCTTGAACGTTGCAGAGTGACAGCATCTCCCAGGGAACTGCACAACAAGGGCCTTTACGTGGATGTAAGGGGCTCTTCATGCTGGATGTGCCTGGCCAACTTCAGACATCCTTGTGGGCTTTTGGAAAAGGCAGTGCAGTGCAGAAGATTCAGAGAACTGGGCATCCATGGAATATAGAGGCAAGGAACCACTAAGGTTGGAAAAAACCTTTAAAATTGACTCCAGCCATCAGCCCAGCACCACCACCATGTTTATCACTAACCATTCCTCAGGTGCCATATTCACACGCTTTTTAAATGTGAATATTGTCAGTGTGAATGTAAATACTGAATAATCACCATTCAGCAATGGTGACTCCACCATCTCCCTGGGCAGCTTATTCCAATGCCTTACAACCCTTTCTGTGTTTTGGTTTTTTTTTTTTCCTAACAGCTAATCTAAACCTTTCCTAGTGCAACCTGAGGCCATTTAAAGAACTGCTGCAGCTTGCAAGCAAAACAAAAGCCTCTGCCATGGTACCAAGCTTCATTATTCCTTGCACAAAAGAGGGGACTTGAAAACAAAATGAAAATAAAAAACAAGCTAATGAAAACTTACTGTAGCAAGAGTCACTAACTGCTTAAGTAAATGCAGTTTCTAAGCTTATTACATTAGAACAAGTGTCACTTTTACTGACTTGAAAATGTGTGGAGCTGCTGCAAACTACTGCTGCATCCCCATAAAAGATAAAGAGAGAGGGATTTTATGGGCTCACAGTTGTGTTTACCAGGGGCTAGAAAAAGGAAAAAGAGCTGGGCAGATTTAAAAAAAAAGAAAAGAAAAAAAGCAAAAAAACCCCATGTGTGTTTAGGGTAAAGAAAAGGAGTCATCTGCTATGAAGATAAGAAATTTAAAGCCCATTCAAATTCCTCTACTGCCAATGTCCTTGTTCATCAGTTTGTTTATTTCCACTTTTCATGGAAAGATACTGATAATTACCCAAAGGCTCTCCAGCTCAGACACACAAAGACAAAAATACACAGAACTTGTTTTCATTTAAGAGACCAATTTTTTATGCAATAAGGTGATACACCACTTTTCTTCCCTTCCCACCCTAGGGTCATCTCTGCAAGATGAGAGATCTTTCCTCTAGCCCAACCTTGTTTGAAAGGAAACCAGAGGAATGGAATTGTTTAGTTATGGCTCTGCTCAGGGCTAAGGCTCCTCTTTCTCTTTATTGTATCCCACACGTGAACATTACAGGAATATTTTCCTCCTACAGTCTTCCAAACAGCCTGGCTCAGAGCCCCCAGCTAGAGAGGGTAAAGCAGCAGCTGTACTGATATCTGATAAGGATTCAGCAAACTCCTAGAGGCACATGTGTGCTGTGTAATTCTCAGAAGGAGCAATAAATGGAATGGAAAAATAATGGAAAAACAATGAAGTTATTTACAGCGGTGATGAGCTGCAAGACTTACAGACATTAAAGTATATAACCTATTACACCATTTCTCAATTTCTACTGGAAGAAAAAGGAAAACATCACATGAATTTCCTTGCTTGACTGGGGACAATTATTGTTGAGCTGTGACAGTACTCTGTAAAAGGCAATTTGAATATGCTTTTAATCATGACCTCATTGACAGGTGCAAAACTACTTTAAATGGAGGTGAGATGGCCAAGGCAAATGGTGTTTTATACTTTGAGTAAGCTTCATTGCTTTTTGCAGCACAGATTGGAAACCAGGGGAAATCTAATGCCTGTAAACAGCTTTTCTTCTCATTTAAAACCTGTATATTTTCATCTCACCACCCAGATAAAATATTAAGTTTAGCTAGAGGAGGACAGCTATCAAATGCTAAAGCTTCAGAGGGAAAGAGAGAATGAAAGATGAAAAATATCTTAAAAGCTGGTTTCTGCAAAAAATATAAATATTACCAGTTGAACAGTGGAAGTCATATGCTTTAGTGATATATTCATTCCTCCCAGGCCAAGGACTCCTTTAACATACGTGCTGATGTGTCATAAGGCAGTTTGAATGAAGTTCAATACTTATGAAAGGTTGGAAGTTTATGATGATTCAGAATCAAAATATTTTATCTGTAGAATATTCTACTGAAAGTTGGCAGCCAACAGACCCTTGATTTCCTTTTCTCCTGCTGGAGCTAAAGTGGTGACACTCACCTCACCCAGGCTGCAACTTGAAACCCAACAGGAGCTGGCTAAGAAATAAAATCCTTTTTCTGTTTCTGACTCTTCGGTTTCTGTTTTTCAGCAAGAGCCCTGGATGACCTCTGGCTGGGATTCCTACCAGGACAGAAACCTTTTGGGAACTGAGGTTGACTTCATACTCCTCCCTTGCATTCTCTTCTCCCATTCCCCACAGCACCTCTCTCAGCAGTGCCCTTGAAACACAGCAACTGGATCCAGAGGAGGCAGTCTGCATGTGCTGCCAAGCTTGCTCTTTTGATGATTTAGAATGGTTTTTTAAGTAGTCTGTCACTTTCAAAAGTTCTTAATGAGCTAAATCAAATCAATAAATAGACAGTAAATTTATAATATTAATATTAGGAGAAAAAAAAATAGGAAGGAATTACACATTACTCTCTTAAATGATTTTCCTTGATCTGTCCTGCCTCACATTTCAGTGCAAGTATAGGAAATGACCGTGGTTTAACAGGCTATTTTCTCTGTGTTTTCTGTGTCCCAACTCCAGCTGGGGTAGAGTGGATGGTTCACAGATGGGTGGATTACCATCTACAAAGCATCTGGCAGGGAATGCAAGCCTGTGAGGTATTCAGCTTCCCTGGAAGCTGAAGGCGTTCAGCACTCAGCCGAGAAGCCTTAATTGTGCAATGCTTCACCACGGAAGTAAATTTCTTCATTGCCCAGTTGGTTACCAGTTTAAAAATCTAAATATGAACGCTCACAGCCCTGTCAGGTTCGTGTTAGACAACAGCTGTCATAGTTTCTCATAGAAAAATATTTCTCCTTCTTGTGACAGCATATTCCACAGATCTAATTGTGTCTTGTCTCTTGTACTTTTGGATATCCTGCCTTCATTTTTTAGTGAAACACTTGGAATCCTGAAGTTGTTCAAGGATGGGGCTTGGAGCACCCTGGTCTAGTGGAAGGTGTCCTTGCTCATGGCAGGGGGTTGGAAGAGGATGGGCTTAAGGTCTCTTCCAACCCAAACCATTCCATGATTCTACGGGATGATCCTACGACTTACACTAGAAGCACGTGGAATGATCCCAGGATTTGGCAATGCTTCCCCATTGAAGTGAGAAGGGCAGAAGGCTGACAGACAGGTAGAGCTGCTCCTTGATGTGTGTGGGAAGTTTATGCAGCGTTTTCCATGCTCAGCAAACCAGCCGGGACCATTCCTGCCTTTTTTATGGTTTTTTTCATTGACTCTGTGCCCCAGAGCTACGCAAACATATTATTGTACAGAATCATAATGCAGAATCTCAGCACCAATGGTGTGGGGTGGAAGAGACATTAAAGAGCATCCAGTTCCACCCCCTGCCATGGGTAGAGACACCTTGCACCAGACCAGCTTGCTGGGGTCCCATCCAACATGCCCTTGAACCCTTCAAGAGTAATTTAATCAGTTTTGGCAAGATAACGGACAATAGACAATATCAAAAGGCCACTCCCAGTGGACACATCACATTTTTCCACTTGGGAGAGCACTGCTGCTTTTCAGATGAAATATTAATTTCCCAAGAAATTGCTGGGTCACATTTTCTTAACCTTTCTTTACCCTTGCCTTCTCTCCTGCCTCTATGACATCTTAAATACATGACTATCTTAATGCCACAATTACCCCTCTGAGGCAGAAAAAGGCACAAGACATCAACAACATGAGTCTTGGCACAGCTCATGCCAAACTACAGCTTTCATTTACAAATCCAGGAGATGGAATACATTTCTATCCAGCGAGATCGTTGTGTACCATATGAATAATATTCTGACTGAGGATAACATGCAAAATAAAAACTGATTGACATTTTGATATAGCACAAGCAAATGCTTTGCTTTGGAAAAAATGCATGACCACCCAAGGATAAATTTTGCATCAAAATTGGGGTTTAGTTGACTCACTTTAAAAAGAGAATTCTAAATCTATCACATAAAAACATAAGAATAACTCAGCCTGTATAAACAGTCTGTATAAACTGTCATAATGCAATTTTTCCACAATGTTGTGGAAAACCCATATACCAGCTTTGAACCAGGATCAAGAGGCACAGGAAAATATTTAGGTGTTTCCCACTATACCTTCTTGTAGTTGTTCAGTGCAGTTTCTTTGTATTATCCAAGACTACTAGCAGGAAATTTCCTGGAGAAGAAAGACACCCCACCTTCCACATCAGCTTTATTTTATTTCTTTCTCTGTTCACAGTTGGTTTCACTGCTGGCATTCCAAGGGTCATGTGGATTTCTGTGCACCACAAATGGCACTGGAAAGGTACTCAGGCCTGTTTTACTGCACATCTGCTACCAAGCCCACAGGCAACCTGGCCTGCCCACTGAGTAACACCAGAAATTCAATTTTCACTTTTCATTTACAGGTTAAATCTTATACAGCTACAAATTGAACAAGACAGATGTGCTCAGAGGGGGCTGTGAGGACACGTGCTTACCTAGCTCTGACTCCTCGGTTTGGGTCAGGATTCAAACCCAGGGATTTGGATTGTGTGGGTTCAGGTGGTGGAGGTTTATTACTGCTTAGGCTGTGAGCTGTGATGAAAGGCACTGGGAAAGGAACAGGGTCTGATCAACAGCAGCAAGGGAGTGTTAGGCAAAATGTCTCTGGTGAGGCACAAATAGTTGCTCTGCCTGTGGCAGGATTGTCCCAGGGTACCACTTCAGTATGGAGAGAAAAATGGGCAGGCTTTGATGATTTTGCTGGAGTAATGACAATGGCTGTGCTTGGTCCCATTACAGCTCTTCTGGAGGGGATTACCAGAGGGAGGGTGTTCTTTCCTCTATCCAAACAGAAACAGCTTCACTTTCATCTTAGAGCACTGAGCTTTCCAAAGGCATTAGAGAAGTTTCCTAGCCAAAAATCCCCTCAAGAAGCCATGGTGCAATGGGACAAGAGAGAAGATTCCCTAGTGGATTGCTAAAAGAGAGGAAACAAATATAGGGGGGAAATGATGGGTTGTGCACAGGGGAGAAGATTATTGCATCCGACGAGGATCTCTCTAGTTCAGCATATTCCTAAATCATCTGGAAAATGGTGCGAGTAATGCAGTGAAAATGTCAAAATTCAACATTTTAAACATGCAGTAAAGACCTTCAGCTGAACCAAACAATTCCTCAATGGATTGTTCATTCACAAACAATTTTATATTTAAACTGTTCACTCCAGTATTTGAAGTCTATTTTTAACATGGGAGAATATTTCTCCCCCAGCTGCATTTCTTCACATCTACTAGGTTTGCTGAAAAAATAGTCACATTTTGAGGGCAATTACAAAAGCCACTTGTCAATCTTGTCTACCTTCCTGAAGAAATAAATTTGTGTCTTACCTCCTATCCGTATTTTTTCCCTTTCACTGAGTGTCTCCAAGACTGTTAAGAGCTCATGCTGCAAAAACCTTGATCCCTGTTGTCCAAGTAGATCAATGAGAGAAACTTTCCTGGAGTGACTTTATTGCAGTTGTCATCACCTTGTCTGGGTCTAACAAGCAGATATTCAAAAGGTGAACACAGTGAAAGAAGTGGATGTGAATTGCTAAAATTTGACTTGCCTGTAGTGCTTTATACGTATTTGTTGACTCCTATATTTTAACACACCAAAATAAAAACACATGATAACAGCCCCCAGTTGTCTCAAAGTGTCTTAAATGATTCATGGGGAAAAAGTGAGACTCAGATAAACCCTCTGTGGTGCTTTCAATGAGGAATGAAGCATAAATAGTGGAAGGGAAGGAAAGTGCAACATGCTCTATTATAAGATGTGGAAAGTGCAGCAGCTGCTCTCATTGCACAGACCGTCCCCTCATTTCCAGTGACAGGGTGATGATCTATGGGCAAGGAGCATCACTGTTTCAGAGATTCTTGTATCCATGTGTTTGAAGGTCAAGACTGACCTAGTACAGTGCAGGGCAAGGAGTGGTGCCTCACAATCTGTCTACTGAACATTCCTCCTTCTCCTGGGAGTGAATGATGTTGTCCCAGGAACCGTGGCTGAACAGCAGGCTCTCTCTTAAAGTATGTCCAATCATAAATTAAGCTCTCTGAATATAATTCTTACTTTCAGCTAAAAGGCATTTAATATAGTGATGGAGTATAACAAATGCCTACAAATTCTTCTGCGGCCAGGTTACGTTGGAAATGTAATATTTATTGGATAATCCATAGTAATCTTTTGTTCCTTTAAGCTTCCAATTTTTGGGATAAACCTTCCTTCTGTTCCCTTTTACTCCAGGGAAAACTTTAATCAGGCTTTTTTTTGCCTTCTGACCCTTGTACTTCACCATCATCTGCTGCGGGAGCTCGATCAAGGGATCTGTGTGGAGCTGTTTTAGGAACACATCTGCAGCTCACATCTCACAAAGCTATCACGTGGAGACCAGATCCTACTTCTTGGTGGGTGAAAGGTTTGGACCATTTTTCCTTAAATCTTTCATCCATCACTTTGCTTTTCCTTCTAGACAGAGCAAAGAACACCTTGAGTAGAAATCCCACCTGCAATACACATAAGATTCTACACTGAAAATCCCAACAGTGCTGTAAAACCAAGGACTAAACCGTGCAAGGTTATGGTTCTGAAAAAGAGAAATTCATCCCTCTGTGCTAACAGAAATGAAACTTGTTCATCATAAACTCAATTTATAATCACTATTTCTGCCTCCTGCTATGTTTTTCATTTCTAGAGGATTCAGATGAGAAGACACACATACACACATGCAGGAAACAATCCCCTTAAACCTATACAAAAGTTAAATTTAAAATGAGAAAGGTCAAACAAGTTCAAATTGAGCCAAAGTGGTGCTCAATTAATTTCCACACCCCCTACCCTTGCCACAGTACCTGGGCACATTTACATGTATTCCTTCTGACAGATTCCTGTGAGGCAGGAAATTGGTTTTATCTGTGGCAAAGCAGGCTAAAGGATTTGTGCATGGTCACACAATGAATCTATAAGGAAAAGGGGATTTGGGCAGAAGTTTTCTCAGTTGCAAAAAGCACTCTAAGCCCTGGACTCTGAATCTATTTCAAACAAAGGTATATAAGCTTAGTCACCCATATTTTCTCAGTTAACAGCTAGTTCTGAGTCCCTTAATGAGCTGTATAAATCAGCATTTTTCTAGGACTTAATGCAGAAAGACCTGAGCCTACTCTTTTAAACCCACAGAGCTAAATCTCCCTGAATATATATATATATATATATATATACCAGTCTATTTTTTTATCCCATAAAGCAGATATGTTTGAGCCATACATAAAGAAAACACAATGGAATATCCTGAAGATAATAGGGCATAGCATCCTTTCTCTGCAAGAAATGAACAATGAAGCTGGACAAGGGTTTTTCTGCTTTTAAACCCTTCTCAATAGGAAAACATTCATCAGTTAGAAATACAGACAGAATGTGTGTCTTCTTCAGAGCTTCATTTTTCCTTCTTTCATGAAAAGTTGTGGTCTTTTAGAGACAGAAGTGGTGTTCACTGTAGTTTGGGTGGGGGGGTTTAGGGGAGAAGTTCCTCTGTGTTTACCCAAATCTGAAAGGGCTTTCTGTTGAAAGCAGTGTCCTGGATCTTTCTGAAGGATTCAGTGGGCTCACCTCACCCTGTGTTCTCCCTGAACGCAGCTCCCATCACAGCACTGTCCTGATCTAATCATCAAACACTGCAGGAAAGATCTTGAGCTGTTTGAGAGTGCCAAATGGAGGGACATGGAGATGGTGAAGGGTCTGCAGAACACATACAAGGAGCAGCTGAGTTTTTCAATCTTACTGAAAAGCTGATATTTGAGAGGAAGACATTCTCTGAACACTTGTAATGGCAGTCAGTGCCATCTCACTAGCTCAGCAATGTTATAAGGTTATAGACTCACAGGCTTAAGGGTTGCAAGGGACCTCAGAGGGTCACTCCTGCTGAAATCAGACAAAGATGGAGACTGCACCATCTCTTTGGATAATCTCTTCAGTAATTAACAGTTATTAACAGTTATTATCCTCATGGAGGGCAAGTTTCTTTCCACATTTGATCTGAACCACACTTGTTTCAATTCATAGGAGTAATGCTGTGAGCCCATTCATAAGCAGACTGTAACAGGGTGAGGCCCCTCATCCTAGACCTTCTGAAAGCAGACAAGATGCGCTGGTTGTCCTTGTGATCGGCCTCCCATCTGGGCTGCAATATCAAAAGCTGAACTGAAGCACGTTGTGAGACTGTCCAAAGCCTCACCAGAGGAGGTACGGGGCAGCCAGTGCCCTCATTCACTCACCCAGTCATTTCTCTACAGGGTGATCAGGTGGGTCAGACATGATTTAACCTTGGTTGTTCTCAGCCACTTTAAGTGGCCACCATGTCCCCAGAAGTGTGTTGCTAGAGGTCCCACCCCATGATTTTCCCACTGATCACAACCAAGGTGATCAGTTTCTCAGAGCATTCTTTCAGCCATTTTAGAAGATGAGTTCAACTTTTACTTTTCCATTCATCATAGAACTTCCTCAGTCTCTATGATCTTTCAAGAGCAGCAGAAAGGGCCTTACAAGGACACCATCCAGCCCTTTCAGCATCCTTGGGTGCATGCTAGGCCCCATGGGATTGTATGATCCAGTTTTTCTCATGTAATTCCTGACTCAACCCTCATTCTCTCTCGGTAGCTCTTCTCCCCTTTGTATCTCTTCACTCAGTTCAGGGGCACAGAAAAGCTTGTTGATAACAACAGATGCAAACTGGATGTCTCTGCCTTACTATGCCTCTGTTTTTAAGTCATTTTTCCCATACAGCAGTGAGTCCAAATTTGCCTCATGCAGTTGCTTACATAACTATGTGAGCTCTTTTTGTTCCCCATGTTGTCCCTTGCAAGCCTCAATTCCACCTAATCTTTCCTTTTCTTAACACTATTGTTGCATGTTCAGGGAAGATTTAAGTTTCTCACTGGCAGCTTGTCCCTGTTCCCACCTCCTGTGCAGTGCCTGTTTGCTTTAAAGCTCTGGCATGGCTCTGCTTGCCCAAGCTGGTCCCCTGATACATCCACTCGTTTTCGTGACTGTGCCTGGAGGATGCTTAGAGGATTCTCTTTCCTCAGCCTTGCCAACTTTCCAGAGCTTCTTTTGCCTTTTAACAAGCTGTCCAGTTCCCTGAATAACCCAAAACCTCTTCTCCTAAAGCACAAGGTCTGTACTCAGCTATTCTCTTTTCTCAATCCTCCCCGGGGGGAAGGGGGGAAAGCAGGGAGGGAGGCAGGGAGGGAGGGAGGGAGGGAGGGAGGGAGGGAGGGAGGGAGGGAGGGAGGGAGGGAGGGAGGGAGGGAGGGAGGAAGGAAGGAAGGAAGGAAGGAAGGAAGGAAGGAAGGAAGGAAGGAAGGAAGGAAGGAAGGAAGGAAGGAAGGAAGGAAGGAAGGAAGGAAGGAAGGAAGGAAGGAAGGAAGGAAGGAAGGAAGGAAGGAAGGAAGGAAGGAAGGAAGGAAGGAAGGAAGGAAGGAAGGAAGGAAGGAAGGAAGGAAGGAAGGAAGGAAGGAAGGAAGGAAGGAAGGAAGGAAGGAAGGAAGGAAGGAAGGAAGGAAGGAAGGAAGGAAGGAAGGAAGGAAGGAAGGAAGGAAGGAAGGAAGGAAGGAAGGAAGGAAGGAAGGAAGGAAGGAAGGAAGGAAGGAAGGAAGGAAGGAAGGAAGGAAGGAAGGAAGGAAGGAAGGAAGGAAGGAAGGAAGGAAGGAAGGAAGGAAGGAAGGAAGGAAGGAAGGAAGGAAGGAAGGAAGGAAGGAAGGAAGGAAGGAAGGAAGGAAGGAAGGAAGGAAGGAAGGAAGGAAGGAAGGAAGGAAGGAAGGAAGGAAGGAAGGAAGGAAGGAAGCCTAGCAAATTTGTTAGATGTGATTAGAGCAGAGCAGTTCAGTCAGAAGTGACCTGCAGTAGTCACCTTTTTTTATTCCCAAGTGTCACCATAATTACCTCATTCCCAGGAAGAACAGGAATGAATATAGCACTGAATAATGCTGATTACTGACTGATGCAATAATAGTCAGAAAAAGTGTGTTAATATTTCAACAATACAAAGAATTGGTTTGGTTGATGTGATCTTTTTAATTCTTAAATAAAATCAGACTGTAGGAGTTCTAAAAATGAAAATCTAAACTAACACAAACAGGTGGAATACTAGTAGTCTCTCAGGAGGGCAGCTGAAATTAAGATTTTAATTACTTTTTGATCAGAATTGTGACTACTTCTCACAATCTAAACCTCTACAGAATCTCAAAACATTTTTCATATACATGTTTGCTTTTGCTAGTCATTACGCCATATGAAGTTCACACTTCTTGGTGTTTTTGTAGTGAATTACATAATTCTCAAAACTACCAGGAAGAGTAATGGAAAAAACATTTAGGAGAGAGTTATGTGTAGTTCATACAGAAATATTTAACCCTCAGCAAGTCAATGTTTCAAATGACTGCCTAAATGAAATAAATTTGAGAAAATTTTCACGTGGTTTCAGAATTGAATCTTGTAAAGAGAATGGTTTGGATTGGAAGGCATCTCAAAGCTCATCCAGTTCCACCTCCTGCCCCTTCCACTAGACCAGTTCTTCCCAGGCCCATCTAACCTGGCCTTGGACACTTCCAGGGATGGGGCAGCTGCCACAGAATTACTGGGCAACCTCTTCCATCCAGTCCACACAAGAGATAAGTTGTAGGGATGCTGTAATGATTTAGTACAGCCTGGAAATGCTTTTTCCTTTACAAGAGCAGCACCCTTGTGTTTGATTTACTCTGCTAAAAAACAGGTTTTTTAAGTAAACCAAAGTGATAAGAAGCAGATAGGGAAAGAGATTGCTTTAGAAGGGAGGAGAGATGGAAAACCAAAGGCTGTCGTGGGTCAAACCTGGCCTTTCACCTGTTCTTCCTCAGAGGTTTGTGAAATCTGGAGGCCAGATGGGCAAGCACACCTATGAGCCTTGCTCAGAGGAGTCCCTCTGCTCAAAACACTCTCTCTTCATCCAGGTTTGAGTTTAAAAGAGCTGCTCAATAATTGCAGTAATAGTCTCAACCGCCTTTTAATTACATATGCCAGCACACCAAAATTTCCGAGTAAATTTTTCTTTCCCCTCCAAGGACACCTTGTGACCACTCCAAAGGTGTCAAATATAGATATAAATATCAGAGAGGAGCCCCGAAGCACTGCAGAAACTCTGCAGTTTATCTTGGAGACATGCAGCAGCCTCCTGACAGCTTGGCTTCGACTTCAATTCTCTTCCTCCCTGCGCCAGGCACCATATGCTGACTGTTACACTGAAATGACACTTAACCCACAAGCCTGCAACTGAGAGGCTATATTTAAATTCAACTGTTAGGTGAAAGTGTGTTTTAGAAAAACCTCCAGGAAGCTGCATCCAGATGGTTACAGTGAAAGATCTATATCTAGGGATTTTGGGGGAGGATAACAGGTTACAGCAGCATCAGTTCTGAAGTTGTGCCTATATAGTGATATTCCCTTTCCTTTCAGGTAGAACTAAAACCAGTGCATAATGCAGTGTTTGGAGTTCATCAGCTTGACTATTTGGAAGAAAGAAAATTTTAATAAACTTGGTTTCTCTGGGATTTTCTGTAACTATTTCTCTCTGCATGTTATCAGTCTCAGCTTCTTACTTGAAGTTAACCTAACAAAGTAAATAGGAATGTGAATACATTTATTTCAGCATTTTGTCAGTACAACTTTACCTTTAAATGGCAGAAGGACACTGCAGAAAAGCTCTATAACTGTTGGAATTACCAGTGTTGAATATTTGACATTCTGAATTAGATCATTCCCAGCATTTTAGCCTGTTCCATAAAGGGAGAGATCGCAGTCAGGGAGCTGATTATGTTTCCCAGATTTCCAAAGGGAATGTCAGTCCTGGCAGTACCTAAAACAGTTCAGCAAAGCTGTGACATTGGCACAATTTTTGACTTCAGTTTTTTGGAGGAAATGCCTTAGAGTAGCTCAGGCTATTTCTGAGTTAATGTTGAATTAATTTACTCTGGCTAATGACCCACAACGATTTTCAGATCACTTTTGGAGACTGAGAATGGATGAACATGCAAAAATCCTCAGGTTGATCATACACACTCTTTAGATAAGGGGAACATCTGAGCTCCAGCCTCTGATATGACACCATATATTTCCATTCTACCTGTCTTTTTTGAAGCAAACTCTTTAAACAGATGTGAGTCAATACTGTTTCCTGAGATGTTTCCAGAGCAGTGACTTCCCAAAGTAAGCTCACATTTCATCTGCTTGTGTTCAGCACGCTGTTGATGTTATCACAGTGATTGCATGAAGCCATTAGTCTAAGTCTGTGTAAAACATCCCCCAAAATTGCTTCCCTTCATACCCCTCTGCACACACAAATGTGATGTTAACACATGCATACATACTTACTACAAAGGGTATTCGGAAATATTTCAGGTATTCAGCTAATTTCAGAGAAGTCCAGAACAATCTTACATCTACCCAAGGACACTGTAACAGTAAATATGAAGGCAGGATGCTCTCAAAGCCCACCTAAAGCATCCTGTGAAGGGAGGATGATGAAAAATTGTATGTATGTGTATGCAGATCCTCACACATATATACACTCAAAGTAGCAAATGAATTTCAGAACATTATAAAATATAATATATAATATTTGGAAGCTGGCAGTGTGCTCCTCACAGAGAAAACCATGAAAGCCCATCAATAAACAGTGTAAAAACACTATCTTGAAAAAATAAAGTTACACCTCTAAAGCTTGGTTGAATTGACCAACATTTGTTTGACCTGGTTAGTCCCCAGCACAGCACCAATCTCACACAAATCAAACAAACTTATTCTTTGTCCTCACATTCTCTTAACAAAAGTCTAGGACACCTGCATTCTGCTCTTCCCAAAAGATCTGACCTGCAAAATTCAGTTTAAGAAAGCTCAAGACCAATCTTTAAAGACTAGTCTCAGCTAATGAGGCATGGCATGTTGGCAGAGCACTTTCTTTATGGCCCACTTTGGCCTTACAAGGCACATCCTCTACAGAGGAGGACAGGTTTATTTGCCATTGATGCACCCAGTTATTTAGCTGTGCTACGAATTCACCTCTAATCTAATTCACAAAGGAGTATCCGTGTAAGGAACAGCCCGGTTCATTTTCACTCAGTATAAGAACAGAGATCGACTTTTTAGTGACAATTACAGCCATTCAGAAGAAGAAAAACACACCATTTGAGGAAATTTTACTGTGAGATCTCCAATCAGGCTATCCACAGTCCTCGGTACAACTATCACAGCTGAATTCAGCTCTAGAAACCTATTTGGCAAAACTCAAAGCCCAAACAATCCCAATCTGAACACATATTCACTACCATATACAGAAATTATTGTTACACTGCATTTTAGCTGTCATTAATCTTGGGGGAGGGTCAATCCCTCTTTCCCAGGTGGTGATTTCTCCTAAAGAGTGGAACAAGAGGGGCATGACTTCCTCCTGCACTGTTAATGCAGAATGCTCCCTACCCCCATGGTATGGGATGCATTACAGGGCACAGCCTCTAAAATATAGAATTATACAATCATGGAACAATTAAGGTTGGAAAAGCCCCCTAAAATCATTGAGTACAACCATTAAGATAACACTGACAGGCCCAGCACTAAAGCAGGTTTCTCAGTGCCACATCTAATGTTCTTCTGAACTCTTCCAGGAATGGTGACTCCACCACTTCCCTGGGCAGCCTGTGGCAAAGCTTTAAACCCTTTCAGAGAAGAAAGTTTTCCTGAGATCCATCTACAACATGGAAGTAAAGGAGGCACAGGTTTAGTAAGTAGATAAGAGGAAAAATCAGCCAAAATGTTTTTCTCCTCTCCAAAATATATCTTGACCTGTCCAGAATGTTTGAGGAAAAAAAGTCTCAAAAAATAAGAAAACCATACGTATTATCACACAACTGAAGTTGCTTTTGTTGTTGGACTGGGGTTTTTAAAATAAAGAAAGTACAAATTTTAATACCTATAACAGGTAGTATGTCATATAATACAATAACTAAACCTATAGTAACTACAAGTTCATATCTTTGAAGTTTGGTTAAGTTGCAATTCCAGCTGCTCAGAGGTAAGGTATTCAATTAGAAACCAGAATGAACAGGAATTCTGCTTTTTTCTACACCTGACATTGGATCAAGAAATCTCTTTGCAAGTAAGCCAAGGGCATCACTGTCAGTGCCACTGTTGGAAGCCAACACCAAGGGTTCAGGGGCCTAGGAAGGGTGGAGGGGAATGTTATCTCCCAAGCTGTTCTATAGAAAAATGTTATCTCCATTGCTTATTCTATAGCAAAAGTTGATTAATGGCAACACAGAAAGTAAAATTTTAGCAGCTTATAAAAGAGAGTAGTTCGAGTTTAGGGGAGAGACATAGTGTCATCCAGTGGCACAACCAGGTGGCAAAATTTACTTCAGGCAGGGTGACATAAGCTATATAAAATTAAGTTGAACCAATGTGTTTCATATTAAGCAAAAAAATATACAGCAAGAAAGCTTCTGAATTCAATTTTAGATCTATTATCTGAATTTATAATCTGTAAATTTTCCCTCACTTATGTGAAAGAACCACACTGCCCCGTATCAGTGGTGTTACTCTGCAAACTCTTCATGCTCCCTAATCATCAAATCCACAGTACTTTTGTCACCTCCTGCAAGTAATTCAGTGCCATGTGTTAAACTCCTCCAATTCACAAAATCCTCAAGGTTTCCTCCTGTCAGACTGAGCTTTTTGCTTTTATTGTTATAGCCTCACATCATTATTTATTTTGTTCCTCTTTCATTCTCTCTTCCAAAGTTTTTTTGCAAGCAGGATATGAACCTACTAAACCAAACCAGGAGTTGCAACCTTGTTAAACACATCAACTAATTCACACAATTTGCCTCTAATGACACTGAAACCATCCTACTTAATATGAAACTGGTAGGCCATCTTCTTCAGTACAGCAATCACTGTCCTCAGCTACCTAAAAAAACAAATGTCACACCAAGGGCTGTAATCTCTTGAAAATATGAGGTTCTTTTGAAAAGCTTGTCCAGATGCTAATGCTAAGATGTATAGAAAATGTCAGTGATTGACTACTGAAAAAAAAATACTACTTAAATAGCATATTTAATTCATGTGGCATTACCCTCAATGACATTTAGAGAACTTCAAAGACAGAACATATCTGTGTCATGAGGAGTATGAAGCAAAAATGGAACTTCAGCAGAATGATCAAATTTAATTCAAAGAGCAACAATAGTCAGGATAACAAAATATGCTATGCAGTAAGTTTACTCATCCTCTTAACTTTATTTGTGCAGCCTGAAATTGGATTCCATAGAAATGCAAAGTTTTACAGATTGCTGAGATCTGAACCTTTATCTTTCCTTGCAGGCTATTTGTATTAATCTACTTTTCTTTGAAGCACAGAGCTATTAAACTGTTAAAGCTCATTTAAAATGTGGCCATATTTCTATCAATAGACCCAGATAGTTGAATTATAGATTTTAATTATGCTTTTTATACTTTGGACATGCTTACTTAGAAATATTTGCAACAAAAATATGCAATTAAAGAGCTTTTATTGCAGCTGATTGGTGAATTGTGTCTATATTGACAGCAAGAGGTAGCTCAGCATATAGGAGAAATTACATGTGCCACTTTCTATTAGTGACTAATACAAAAACCATAGCCAGCTTTATTCTCCTACCTTTATTAGTACTCTATCATGAGATCAAAGCATGTAAAAATGTAAAGGGCCATGTGCTCTAGCAGTGAGATACAAGAATATTTCACACTTGAGTAGCACCCCTCCTACAAAAGCAGTTAAACACATAACTGGAAAATCAGAATTTATGCTATTCATCTGACACATCTGAACAACTTCTCCAGCTGTTTAGCAAAAGCAGACCAGGACAGTTTCCATCCTGTAATATTCAACCACTCTTCCCATTGCAAACTGCAACTGTGGGATGGCCATAGCATGGGGGAAAAATAAAATAAAATAAAACATAATTTAGAAAGAAAAGTAGGAACAAGAACTGCAGTAAAACAGCAAAAGTGAACTCCATTTGTTTTTCAGGGTAATGAGGAATGTGTTGCTCTGTGCTTTGCCAGATTTGAAATTTAAAAAAAACCCATCTTGTACCATCAAATACACCTGGCACCAGAGTGGAAAGAGATACAGAACAAACCTAATCCTTTCACAAATACCACCACTGACCAAATTTACACAGTATGGCGTAAGCACATTAGGGAAAAAAAAAAAAAAAAAAGGACCAAAAAGGGTGTTTATAATGGACAATTGTTTTCTTCCAGAAACTGCTCATTTAAGCTTATGAATATTTTAAAAATGGCTGAAAACAGAAATTACTACAAACTACTTCAGAGGGAACACAGTGTGTGTGTCTAACATCCTCTCTGCCTCAAAATTGGTTCCAAAATCTCCATGTATGTAATCACACATATTCTCAAAGTTTTATTTTTTAGTAAACAGTTGATTACATAACTGAATTCAGTGAAAATTATGCTTTAACTTTTTTTTTGGTATTAAAAAGATGTTCAACCAACCTGGAAAAACCTTAGAGAAATCATATAATCACAAAAATTGCTAACAGTGGAAAAGACTTCCAGGGCTGTGAAGTCAAATCATCAACTCAGCACCATGTTCACCTCTAAACCAAGTCCTCAAGTGCCTCATCTACACGCCTTGTGAACATCTCCAGGGATGGACACTCCACTATTGCCTTGAGCAGCCTGTGCCAGAGCCTGACTAACATCTCAGTAAAGAAATTTTCGCTATTAGCCAACCTGAGCCTCCCCTGGCCCAGCCTGAGGCCATTCCCTCTCCTCCTGTCCCTGTTCCTGGAGCAGAGCCCGACCCCCCCTGGCTGTCCCCTCCTGTCAGGAGTTGTGCAGAGCCACAAGGTCCCCCTGAGCCTCCTTTTCTCCAGGCTGAGCCCCTTTCCCAGCTCCCTCAGCCCCTCCTGGTGCTCCAGACCCTTCTCCAGCTCCGTTCCCTTTCCCTGGACCTGTTCCAGCCCTTCCAGATCTCTCTGGCCATGAGGGCCCAGAACTGCACACTGGACACTCAAAGTCCCCACAGCCACTGCCCTGGGCCTGTGGCCACACCGGGGCTGGCACAGCCCAGGGGCCATTGGCCTCTGGTCCACCTGGGCACACTTGGGCTCCTGTGCAGCCCTTGGCACCAGGACCCCCAGGGCCTTTCCCGACGGGCACTTTCCAGTCACTCTGGGCCAGCCTGGAGCTGCAGGGGGTTATTGTAGACTAAGGGTGGGGATCTGGCACTTGGGCTTGTTGACCACGTTCACACCACTGGTGTTGGCCCATCAGTCCAGCCTGTTTGGGTCCCTCTGGAGGGCCTTCCTACCCCCCAGGACTTCAACATTTTCCTACTGCACTCAGTAGTAGTTGATCTCGTAAAAAGTAAGTGTATAGTCCTTGAACACTCTGGTTGTGAAGGCTTCTGCCTTCACTTTCTGCTTCTGCCTGTGAGGAGCATGACTGTTCCTCATTTCACAGCATGGGAATTAAATCTCCATAGTACTGCTCCAAATTCCACCATTTGCTATCAGCGAAGAAAACACCATCACTCTTTCTATTAGAAAGGAGTTAAATAAATCCCAAATCCTAATCCTTTTGCTGGATTAGTCTCAGCATCAAGTCCACAGTGGACACATTTATACTTTTATGTATTTCCCTCTGTGTATGCCTGTCAATTTACAATGAAGATCAGCATACCATTTCATGCTAGTCTAGACCCAGAAATTTCTGTGGTTTGTCAGTTCAGCCCCCTTGCTTTAACTAGAAGTGGATTACTTCATCTGAGACAGAGAGTTTAATACCTCACAAGACTAATTCACAGGTCATGTCATTTTTGCATAATGTTATTACAGAGATGGAATGATTCCTGATTTTCAAGACCTGGTAACACCAAAGGATAAATAACACAAGTGTCTTTGCCTGAGGCATTTGTGAAGTCATTCATTTCACTCCTTTCTTACTTTGCAGCATTGACTGAAAGGTATTACCAAACCTTTGGCAGGATAATTTAATTCAGCAAGCAGAAAACCTAGAGAGTGTTTTGACTCTTAGTTATATATTGTAGGCCACCTTCCAGAACATTTTGCTAAGACCAGACAGGTGAGATATGCAGTGATACATCTCATGAAATGATAAACTGTGGAGAGCTATATTGATTAGTAGTAAATGTGCAGAGGAAAACTGGTGATACTGTCTGATTGCCTGAATAATGACAAACACCCAGCTTCTTACATTCTTTCTGAGAATCATAAAAATCACAGAATGTTTTGGGTTGGAAAATCTTTATAGCTCATCCAGTTCCAACTCCCTGCCATGGGCAGGGACACCTTCCACTAGCCCAGGTTGCTCCAAGCCCTGTTCAGCCTGGCCTTGGACATTTCCAGGGATGGGGCAGCCACAGCTTCCCTGGGTAACCTGTGCCAAGGCCTTACAAAAAACAATTTCTTCCCTATATCCCATCTAACCCTTCCCTCTCTCAGTGGAAAGCCATTCCTGTGTCCTGTCACTCCAGGCCTGTGTCCCAAGTCCCTCTCCAGCTCTCCTGAGGCCCCTTTATGCTCTGGAAGGGGATCCAAGGTCTCCCTGAAGCCTTCTTTTCTCAAGGATTAACACCCCCAGCTCTCCCAGCCTGGCTGCAGAGCAGAGGGGCTCCAGCCCCTGGATCACCTCTGTGGCCTCCTCTGGACCAGCTCTAGCAGGTCCACGTCTTTCTCATGCTGAGGGCCCCAGAGTGTAGTGCCAGGTGGGGTCTCATGGGAAAAGACTGGAAGGAAAAACCTCTGGCACAAGCTGTGTCAAAGTGTTCAAGACTAGGTTGAACGGGGCTTGAAGGACCCTGGACTAGTGGAAGGTGTCCTTGCCCATGGCAAGGGGTGGAATAGGATAGAATTTGAGATTCTTCCAACCAAAACCATTTTGTGATTTTTATGATTCTATGGTGCTTTTTCAAGTTAGTGGCATTAGTGGTCCTTACCAGTCAAGAACACCACCTTTCCCATTTAGCCTGATTCTAGATTTGATTTAACCTGGTTTCTTAAAAAGTGGCAGTCATGGATCAGCCTTGTGGCTGTAGGTGTTACAGATATAGGGAGGTGTTACAGGCAGATGAGTATATCTATTTCTGAACTTACTATACATCCTCAAATGAATTTCACCCATTTCTAGACATATAAAGCCGCAAAATCACTTTAAAACTATTGTCACATTTGATGACCATACCTCACAACGGGCAAAATAATGTTATCACAATGGCACACCCAAAAATGTCCCTGCAGAGTTTAATGTGAGTGCCAAAACATGACCCTCTTACAAATGCCTTGACTGCAAGATAAGATGCAGTCAGATCATCAGCCATCATCCAGGGGACAGGAAGTTGTGCAAAGGCCACCTGCATTCATTCTGGCACTGGAAGAACAGCTGGCTCCCTGGATTTGCCCTGTGGGTATTAGTCTGGAGCCACTTTCCTCTCCCTGCACTCAGCAGGCAGTGTTAGCAGGAAATCACCCTGGTGGCCTTTCCACTCGTGGGATTGTTACCATCATCCTCCTTTGTGTAGTGGCTTTAAGGGACGTTCCTTGCCAGACCAGCTCCTTCTGAAGTTACTCGTTTGTTAGCACGTTTCAGGATGATCTCACATGACAACAGAGAAGCAAAGCAGGTTTTTTTCACAAATGCATGTTTCACAAGGATAAAACCACTTCATCTCAGGCACCCGCTGTTCAGACAGAGCTGTCAGCCACAAATTTGTTTGGTAATGAGTAGGTGGACCTTCCTCTCTTCCACCCTACCCTCTCTCAAAAATTCTGTTCCCTGACTTAATTCTGAAATATTACCAAGTTTACTTAACTAAAACTGGCCTTTGCCTACTTTTAGTCTGGTTATTGCGACAGAACTAATTCTTCAGAGGGAGAGAGGAATGGTAACTCATGCATATCAGCCTTACAAAAGAATTTACAAATATTTAAGCTGAGTTCAAACAGGACCCTCAGATCCCATCACCTCAGTTTTTGTGGTATAGAAACTTGCCAAGTCCCACTTTGTTTTAGCATAAATACTACACAAAGACTGTTTTATTGCTGTCAACAGCAACATAATACCTTGCAAACCCCACTCATGGTTTGGAATTCTCATAGTTTAAATGTGAAGACAAGAGAAATAGAGTGAAATAAGTGTGACTTATACATTGTGTATGTAATTTTGTCTCCCCAGAAATAGAGAATTGATACATGAAGACATTTTTAAAAGTAGAAGTACAATGACTTTTCTTTCATTTTACTGTTCTACTTCTCAGCCTTTTATGTTTAAGTGTTCTTGTTAATTATCTCTAAATTCCAATAATTACTATGGTTAAAATTCCTTTTTAAGTCATTCATATTTTACCAATCTCATAGAATGGGAAAATGACCATCACTTTAAAAAAATTGAACAGTTTGATTATTTATTTTGCTTTCTTTTTTGATTGTTCTTGTCTCTGAAAGAACAAGTTTGGGAGTTTGATGTATTATATTGGTTTCTAAGACTCCTTCATGGTTTGGGTGCCAAGGAAACACATACCCAAGTCACACAGAACTGCTACTTCAGAACACGTAAACAAGCACACATTTGTGCTCATCCAGGTCAAGGAGTCAGCAGTAAAAACAGACATAAACATTACTTCATCAGGCAAAATCCTAAATAAAAAGATGTGCCTTTGAAGTCAACCACAAGGGAAATAGTTCTACTAAAAGGAAAATCAAATTTCAAAGCAACTACAAAAAAATATCTTCTAGACACTACACAAGATCTGTAACAAAACAAGAAATCAAAACCAAACAAACAAAAAAAGTGAAAAGGCAAAGGTATCTAAGGAACAAAGCATTCCTGGGCACTGAATTCAACACCAACTCTTTCCAGATTCTTTGAAAGTTTGGAGTTGTGCACAACTTGTAATATTCCTCAAACATATATTGACAGCGCTTAGCACCATCAACACATGAGCATATAGTGGACCTAGAAATTAAGGTACAGGTGGAAAATCTGTGGCATATGAATTTCCCATGACATTATCACACAAGGAATCCATGGGAAACTGAGATTTAAATGAAGAGCTTGTGTAGTCATATACATTTTTTTTCTGTACCTTGTCAAGGCTAATTTCATTAACTATATCCAGAATCATATGGAAAGACAGAGAAAGAAATGGAGCAAAATCATAGTAGCCCATATATGACAAATAACATTCATGGTAATGAAAAAGAAAATTAATTTTCATGGTAATGTGTTTTGTTACAGATTCTCAGAAGTCTTCTATTGTAGCCACAGCTAAAATTTAATGGGTAAGTTTAAGGCGTAATCTAGAGTTGACCAAAAGTGTGATCAAAAGCAAGATCTGACAGAATGTTTCTATCATAGGCATTTTAATACAGGGATCTAATCAGGAAAGACCTTTTGGCACTGCCAGGGTTACAAAGATTTTCTGGATGTCTGATTCACGAGCAAATGTCCATGGCAAACTTCATTAATGTCTTAGCCAAAGGCTCCTTTTCAGACACCAGACTGCAGAGGATATAAGCTTTTCTTTCTAATGAACAGTATTCTCTCTGCAAAAAGATGAATCATTAATTTATTTAACTCATCCATATCTATCTTTATATTTATGCATGTATATATCCACATATCTCTACATAGACACAAATTGACATGCATACATATATATGTACAGAAATATCAGCAGAACACTTGCCAGATTTCAGCCAGCTGGGGCCTCTCTGGATTCCCAAGACTGCTCAAAAATCATCAGGAGAGGTTTTAAAATGACATCAGCAGCTCTTTGAGGATTCTTGGATGAATCCCACCAGGCCCCATAGATCTGTAGGGATCCAGCTGGAGCAGCAGATCCCTCACAAGTTCAGGGTAGGCTGAGAGTTGATCACTGGCACAGGCAGGGTCCTCCAGCTCACAGCACTGAAATCCCCTGGGTCCATCATCCATGTTGAAGACAGAGGGAAAGAAGGCATTAAACACCTCTGCCTTGTCTCTGTCCCAGTTTGTGAGGTGACCATCCTCATCCTGGCATGTGCTGATGTTATTTTTACTCTGCCTTTTGCCATTAATGTATTTGAGAAGACTTTAATTTTCCCCAACAGTTCTGGCAGCCTCAACTTCAGCTGAGCTTTGGCTGCACAAATTTTTTCCCCACAATGGGGAGCAGCATCTCTGTATTTTCCCCAGATCATCTGACCCTGCTTCCACACCTTCTTTTTTTAGCCTTGTTTCGAAGAGAAGATCCCTGTTCTGCCAAGCTGGTCTTCCACCTCCTCTGTTTGATTTCCAGCATTTGGGAATTGCTGAGCAGCAAAACTGACCAGAGGTGATGGGCCCCAGCACCTTTAAAACATTTTCCCAGGGGACCTTGCTCACCAGTCCCCTGATCAGCCTGAGGTTGCTCTCCTCATGGCCAGAGTTGAGGTTTTGCTGGCATTTTTCCTCCTGCCACCAGGGATGTTAAACTCAACCACTCTGTGCTTGTTGTGGCCAAGGTGGCCCCAACCTCCACTTTGCTCACAAAATCCCAGCTGTTGGCAAGCAGCAGACCAGGAGTGCATCTTCCAAGTAGGTCCCATAGGACCAGTTCCAAAAAGCCATCCAGGTGTTTCAGGGAACAGATGGTGGTGTTTTAGGAGGCCCCATAACAAAACTTTTGCCCAGCTCATCAGTTGTCTGTCCTTCTAGTTCCAGAGCCTCATGCCTGTTGTAGGAGCTGCCCTACTTGTCAAATTCTGAGGAGATGAGGAGGATGAAGAGGAACTTTCTTCCTGTTATGTGCAGTCACTTGCCTCCAGCCTTCATCTTCAACACACCTTTGGCTCACAGGCTTTTGACTAATTACCCTGCAGGGCTGTGAGTCCACCTGCTTCTCCACTACAAAGCAGGCCTGAAATTCCTGAGAGTTTTGAAACTGAAGCATCTCCGAAAATAATTGGTCTCTTGCTTGTTTGCTTGAATCCTATGTATCCTGTTTGAATCACTTGAACATATTTTTTAAATTTATTTTGCATGGTTAAATACATGAAATGTAGACAAAAGGCCACATTCGGGATGTTAATGCAGGTTATCAGACTGGTTATGCTGTGTAAGGTTTAGCCTTCATTATTATATTATAATCTGTGGTTTTTGTTAATGGCTAAAAATGTAGTTTAAATAAAATGCAATTAGATGTGACTTGATAATAAACTGATGTCTTTATTTACTTTCTATTATTAGAGCATATTTATCAGGAAGCAAAGATGATATTGTATTTGAGTTCCTAGTAAAGTATCCAATTCTACTGCTAGCAGTCAGGATGTAGATAAGAAATCTGTATTAGTTGTAGTTCAAGGACTGTAAGGATATAGTTCAGAATTAGCTGAAACACAAATATTTATTTTAGATTAATCAATTATATTTCCTCAGTTCCTGGATTCTGCTTTCTTTTTGAATGTTTGGTTGTGTGTCTGTTCTGTTTTGATTTTAAATTATTTTACTCATATAAGTCAAAACCTCTGTGTGTGCTTTTCCCTTGAGAAATTAGCATTCACTCCTCAAAGCCAGATTCTGTCTCTTGGATGCATGCGAGACCTGCATACACAACTTCTAAATTGCTGGTGGGCTCTGCATGTGTATTTTTCAGAGCTCTGTATATATCAAATTGTCTGGTCAGTAACAATATCTTCTCTTCTCAAGCTGCATAAATAAAGTAGAAATTGAGAGTATCAGAAGATGAATTGAGATACAGAGCCATTAATGACCCTAAGAACACTGTTATCCATAACAATCATATTGGGATTCTGGGCAGAATCGAACAACAAGACATTATTTTGAAGTATTGCTTTTCTTCACAAGGGTCTCTACTGGAATAAACCTATAGCTACAAAAAAATAAAAAAAAAAAAAATCACAACCAGCATAATGACTACTGGTGAAAACCTGTAGAATCAATCAATCCAAGCTAGAAGACAACTAAGATTTGGATTCAGAGATGTTGACCACAGCCTTAACTTAATGATGGTAGAAGAAAATGACAAAAATTCTTCAGTGGGCACATTCACTGTCAGTTGTTCTTTTTTTCTGCATGGAAAAAGCACAAATGCTCTTCTATACAAAGAATCACACACTCCAATCAATACCACTGGCATTTTATACAGAGGTTTCTGTACTACTCAGTCATTTTTTTCTGTATAACATGCCACCCATGTAGACAACACATGGTCAAAAAGAAAAATCTGAAAGCCATTCTTTTTAGAGACAGCTACTGCCCTACCAGCAGTAAGGGAAAACAACAACATGGAGGTTAAAACAAAAGAACAGAGAATTTGATTCAAGTAATAAAATATTTTTCTTCTTTCTTCAGTAACTAAAAGAAATCTTGATAATTGATTTCTCCTTTATGAAAGTCATCAGTGTTTGATATCCTCTACATCTTGAGCATCACTGATAGTACCAGCAGGGATACTGGAATGAAAATGAAAAGGAAGGGCAAATGAAAGAACAAAGAACAAACTAACGAAAAGTCTTCAAAGAATTAATGAAAATGACCTGATTTCATGCACAAAACCCTGTCAGACTACCCTGCTGACTGAAGAATGTATCTGTTATTAGTGTTAAACAGCTTTTACACTACTTCAGTGATTGCATGAAACCATTAAGTTACAGCCTCTATTATACTAATTTTTTTAGGGCAACTTAAATGATTCATGAACTCACTAACTGAAATGATGACACACCATATTCTCTAAATAAATGTTCTTTGTTCTTGGGAAACATATCAGTAGGAGGTTTGATCTAATAATTATCCTTAAAATATTAGATTTTGAAAGAGGGTATATTCTAGAAATAGATTATAATAATGTTTACAAAAAATAAGATTTGCTCTTCTCCTTGCCATTTGAGTTTCTTTAGGATCTTTTATTAAATACACAGAACAAATAAGGAGAAATACAAAGAGAGATTGTCAAAACACAGACTCCTGCAGTGTATTATGAAAAAAAAAGACATACAGAAGGCAAACTCGGCATCAATAGTCTCCTTTGTTGCCAAGCTGAAACACGCTCGTGTCCTTGTCAAGCTGACTCCTGAGAGCACTCCTAATCCTGCTGGCACAGCCAGCACTGTTCCCCAGCACCCTGCCCAGTGCTGCTCTGTCTCACCAAGGGAAATTCCAGCCTTCCTGTGAAACCCAGGACTGATACTGAGCCAGCCAAGGGCAGGGAGGGGACATGGGGCAGGTCTGAGTCTGCCCCCTGGCAAAACACCCTAGAGGCCTTTGAGTTCTGTAGATACAGGCTCTCTGACAACTTGTGATACAATAAATGTTCTGCAAGATTCTGGAGGAAGCCAGAATCACTCAAAAATACACTGTTTCTTCAGGGGCTGTCATGCTCTTCAGAGACTCACAAAATGGTTTGGGTTGGAGGGGACCTTAAAGCCCATCTTGTTCCACCACCTAGGGACACCTTCCCCTAGCCCAGGCTGCTCCAAGCCCCATCCAACCTGGCCTTGGACACTTCCAGGGATGGGGACTTTCTTCCAAGATCTTCAAATGTGGGCTGATATTGTGGATCAGTCTCAAAAATGAACTTGATTGCTCCTTTGTTCTTGAGTAAAAAGTGCTTTCCTTAACCCAGGGCGCATGACTTCTCTGCTGAGCTGGCTCATAGATGTGAGAGAGCTGGAAAGACGGGGTCATTTTGAGAATAACAACTGCCTGCTTGTCTTCCTGTCCATCTCTGAGCCTTCATTTCTGTCTGCCCTTTTATTTGGCCACAAGTACCCACAGGATCTCAGGTTCTTTCATTACTGCCCATGGAGCTGTCATTTATCCATGCATGGCAGACCCCTTACACAACTGGGATTGTGAGCACAGACCTAAACAACCATCCAGTTTTTATCTTCTGCACTTTTCATGTCTCTGATATCCATCTTAGGAAGCCTCTGATTCTCCCAGTGCTATTGGAGATAGCCAAACCCTCCTTTGTGAAGTCTAGGGACTTGTCAGTCCTTTAATATTCTGGCTAAACCAAGCTAGGCTCTGGTTATAACTCATCTGAAAGATGTTCTTAACTTTTCTGTTATGTATGCATGGCTTCTCAGTTTAAATTTTCTCCTCCTTCATTTCCACCTTTTCACAAGCACATACCCTCCAGAGAATCTCCTGGATAAAGATCAAGAAACTAATATAACATTGATAACAGGAATTGCTAATTGTAAAGCATCATGACCTGACCAGTTTTTAGGCTCTAAAATTTAAACAAAAAGGCTTTCCTATGAAAAGGATTTGCATTTGGAACAAAGGGATGGGAATTCAATGATTTTGGAGGACAGTATTCAGGTATTTCTAGACTTGGAAATATCATCATCTAAAGCTTTAATTTTGCTCAGGTATGTCCTTATTCAAGCAGTTTCACCAAATCTAGTTAATTAACTTGTGTCCTGGTTTTTTATGCCCAACTAACTAGAATAAGAGAGGCTGTTGTCTCACAATTCAAAATTAAACTCATTGATGTTTTTCATATCCAGACATTCTTAAAAATGTTCTGGGCTACAAATATCTTTCTAGTGGAAATTTATCAACTCACAATCCCAAAAACTCTCTTTGAGCTGCTCTTCCCTGTTACCAGCCTGTGAGCCCCTGAATTTAAAAAGGGGACTTAGTGCATTCCCCAGTCTAGCCTTTTGCAAACATTCTGGGAATGATGATTCATCTGATTTCTGTACATTTTATTCACCAAGTTGAATGGAATATTCCCTAAAGAAGCTGACCAGTTACAACATAGACCAGAGGCAATTTACTGATGGAGCGAATTTCTGGAAAAAACAGAGAGAACCGTTCCTTTTATTCTGTTAAAACCCTTGTCTTCAAAACCACTGTTGGAAGGCTTTTGTTAGTTCTTCTCCATGCTTTGAAATTCCAGATCAATCAGTTCAAATCAACCTCAGGAAGAGCACAAGGAAATGTTATTCCAGACTGTACACTGGAGTGAAAATTATGATTCAGGGCATATTGTGTACCTGCACAACTGAACCCCCTAGGATTTTATTAAGACTGTCTGTCAGATGTGTCAAGAAGTCTAGTGAGAACTGTGGGCTAAAATATTTTGATAGGGAATAAAAAAATGACAAAACCAACTGATGCTGGCCTTCCTTAGGTTCACACACAGGAGTTGAAACATATTCGTGAGTGTTCTGTTACAGTCTTGAGTCTTGCTCACTTTGCTCTATGGGTTCAGTCACCAGAGGATTCAGAACAAAGGAGAGGAACCCAATGTGTTCTTATCTTTAACTTGATAGCATTATTTTCAAATGCTTTTATTTTTGTAGCTGTTCGTGAACACAATCCATTTTAAAACCATCTCCAAGGGAATCTTCTTAAACCACATGAATACCATGCTGCCAAGAGCTACTCATTGCTTTAAGAGATTCCCTTATTTTTCCCTTTTGCAGAGTAGTATTGGGCACTTGTTAGGTGTAGTTGCCCCAAAGGATGTCAGTGGCCACTAAAACTTCATCCACTTTTATCTGCATCATATCTTATAACCCTTTCCTCCTCTGTAGGCTTGGGAAGGTTCTGTAACTTTATATGTCCCAGAATTTCTTTAATGATTAGGAACTTTTCCTAAAGAACCAACTTAAATTTATTCATAGCCAGTTTATTCATAGCAAATTTGGTTTTGAGACAGCAATGGCTTTTGGTTTAGATAGCTCATCTCACTTTACAATATGTATTCTGTTGACAGGAACTGTATCCTCATTCAGCTCTCTTTTTCCCCACCTAAGCATTGTCAAGTATTTCCACCTTAAAAGAAAGAGTGAGGCTTTTTCTTCCCCCGATTCTTCACATCTGTTTCAGGTTTTAAATCATTTTGCTTCAACAAAACTCCACAGTATCCCCGAGGAGATTTCCTCAGGACCTTATTTGATAGCATGAATACTTCCCTATCTCTGTAGAAATTACCTCTTCTGATACAATGTAGGTTCTTTGCATAATTTCACAATCACTCTTTCCATCCTGGTAACCTCTCGGCTCATTCTGTTTGGATTTAAATCCCTTTGTCTGGGTAGCTGATTTACATAAGAGGCACAGCACTCCCTTTGTGTATTAAATAACAAATTATAAACTTGTTTTTCCTTGCCAAAATACTTATTGATGCTAACTGCAGGAGCCACCTTCCATGAAATACTGACATAGCATTCCCATGAATCTAGAGGTTTTCAGCAGCCATCTAGGTGCTTTCTTGGTGATTTTCTTCATAGATCACATATACCAAAAACTGTGGCCATTATTAAATTTCCTACAGGAGGGTATTTCCTTTGAAACATTAGAGGGAATAGAACACTGCCACATTATCAGCACAACCAGCCCACCATTTCCAACTTATGACAACGTTGATAACACCAGTTGCATGTTATTTCATGTTCTGCAATGCCAGATTAAAACTTATTTCATATTTATGTGTCTCTTCCAGCTCTGTCCTGTAGCACTGAATACTCTTCCTGGCCTTGGAGAGAGTCAGCCTGTTTGCCCATGAACATAACTGAACTTTAATGCATAGAATAAAATATTGGCAGCAGATGATTTTTTTGCTGGTCCATTCCCACAACTCGTTGTTTTTATCACATGATTGTTTTATAATATGAAAGCCAGATAGGGAGGTAAGAAAAAGTGTAACATTTATGTTTAAAAAAATATGCTGAAGTTAAGACCTCCTATTAGAAACTGGGCTCAGTTAATCAGTGTGTTCCTTGGTGCAAATCTTTGGCTCCATCCCTATGATTTATAACATTCATGGTCAGATGAACGCTTGTTTACAGTGACCAGAGGGTGTGGATACAAAGCAGTTGCTTTTTGCCTCATTGGCATGCGAAAGGGGAGCTTAGCTTTAAGCTGAAAAAGGGTAAATTTAGATTGGATATTTTTTCCTGTGAGGAGAGGGAGGCCCTGGCACAGGGTGCCCAGAGAAGCTGTGGCTGCCCCTGGATCCCTGGAAGTGTCCAAGGCCAGGCTGGATGGGGCTTCGAGCAACCTGGGAGAGTGGGAGTTGTCCCTGCCCATGGGAGCTGGGTCATCTTTAAGGTCCCTTCCAACACAAACCAGCCTGTGACTCCATGAAAACAGAAGTGCCAGCACACAATCCATAGAGGGATCAATTTTCTTGTTTTAGGCTAAAAGTTTGACTACATTAATTTTAAATGGAAACAGGTTATGTAAAATAAGAAATGAAAAAAGTAAGCCTACTGAGTATGATTAAAAACAATTGCCATATGTGAAATTAAACTTTAAAATCAGTCTGTCTCCTGCCACGCAAGTGACAGAAATAGAAGAATTAGCACAACACTGTTTTACTCAATAGCTGAAAAATAATGACAACGTTTCCTTCAAGTAAAGTCCATTTTAATATTCTTTGTTATTCTCTCTACTGAGTGCTTTTCCAGTTCTCTGTCCTATTATCTGATTTTAATCATTCTGTATCTTCCACGGGCCTGCAGTGTATGACCTTGATCCCATTCAAACCAGTGTCAAACAATGGTACAAGACAAAGGCCTTTGTACCTGTAACTTTCATATTTACAGAAAAATGCACTACCTGATATAACCAAAACCAGAATAACATGTATTTTCTGCTTTTTTATATGAGTTTGATTAAAAGAGAGAATTTTATTAATGAGGGAATTAAATAAAATCTTTGTGATATTACAGATTCCATCAAGATTTTTTTTCCGCATCATTACTGCCTCTCCTGAGACTGCAAATGGAGGGGAAGTGAAAATATCATTCCAGTCACTGAATAATTGTTCCATTGTTGGAAAGCAAAAATCAGGAAGCGATCTCATGTTGTAATCTCCTGCTACACACCTTGAACTATGACATGGAATATGTGTAACTCCCTGCTGGTTTGTTTTATTTTTATTAAGGCCGTTCTGTTTCTGTTAGTTGTAAACAAACAATCCCAGCATGAGGTTGGTCACCCTAAGTTGGTTCCCATGGGCAGCAGGACTTGATGGGTTTTGGCAGAGAGATAGAAGTGGTCATCTCTTGTATGAGGCTTGGATGTTGTCAGTCTGGACACACAGGAGGAGAGCTGCTCAAAGCCCCATTGGTCCTTCTGGGGACAGCCCCTTCCCCAGAGGAGAGGTGTTCTTTCAGGTAGCCTACAGCTACTTGCCACATTTGTGCCATTAAAAGAAAAGGGGCTCTGCAGTCATTTTCTGTCTGATGCCACTGTGCTACCAACCTCCTGCCAGGAAGGGTTCAAATGGGACACAATTCCCTGGAGTCCCTCACCCTACACATCTCACTCATTGTGAGCCCCACAGATTTTGACCTGGCATGGATATAAAATGATGAAGATTTGCCTTCATCCTTAATCTTTAAATGTCAGGTCTCAGGTGTGTGCTTCAAGGGGCTGAAGAGCTCAGGGGCTGGAGGGGCTCTGTTAGCACCTTTCTCCCTTGTTAACATGGCTGAGCCCATGCAGGCAGGTGCTTTCCTTACCTCTCCCTTCAAAGAAGGACCTGTCCCTGAGGGATCGATTCCATTCGGTAAAAGACAGGTGAGGGAATGAACAAACAATTAGGCTCCAAGTTCCACATCCTGGGAAAGCTCATAGAAAAGCAACAGGGATTAAATTTACAGTGTGTGCCTTCTAACAAGGTCACGGTGTTCTGCACTGCTCACTAATGGGACCATATTTTACAAGGAAACTTTACAGTAAGTTTTTTTTTTTTTTTTTTTGAGGGCTGAATCAAAAAGGTTCAGCTTGTGCCTCTTTTGACTTCCTTGCTCATTTCTTGGAGGGAATATGCAGAGAATGGCATTAAAGCTGAGAAACATTTTCTTTGGGATTGTGTAAATTAAAGTCAATTGAAACCTATGTACAAACCCAAATAAATATTAGCAGAGTGATTACAGATATGTGAAACTTAACAATGTTGCTGTAATGATGGCTGAAAGGAGCAAAATTCTCAAGGACCTGATTGTAAGAGCTCAAATGAAATACAATTCCATCTTTCATGTTTTAGCAAGATAATTTCAGTTCAGTTTTGACTAATACAGAATAATGGGAATAAAATATGCTGCCTCAGACTCTGCATTATTGGCTTTACATTATTGGTCCTGACAGCTGGCTTTTAAAATGCAGTAAATATTGGGCAATGCTGTTCTGTTAAGACAAGCCACTTCATCAAGCATATTTCCAAATCACACTTTATTTTCAAAATGTGTTTAATTTCTCTGTATATCGCTAAGGAGCCCACTGCAAAATTGACCTGCAACAGAGTGCCCTCTACTGCATGTATTTGGGAAAGGAAAATAAAACAAATTCCTTAAAAATGAAATCTTTACATACTGCGGCCAGCATATTTGTCACAGGCCACTGGACATTGAACTAAATATAATATACATACAGACATATATCACTCTTACCTTCTTGTAAAGGACTGGATATCACTAGGGAATAGTAGCCTAAAACAGGTATGACATTTGCACAATCTCTTCTGTGGTTTTCAGTGAAATCAGAGTGTGCCTTCCCATACCAATATGGTCTGTGTTTGTAGGATGGACAATTAGTAGGGGAGCTGAAAATCTGCCGTGTATTGCCCTGCTGTCCCCCTTTCTTTTGGCTGTTGGGAGGAATCCATCACAATTTAAGCTGGTAACGTCTCTCTGCTTATAGATTTATTTTCTCAGTCTTTAGTCTCCCCTGGTCTCTCATTTGTCCTTCTGTCTGTTTGCCATTGGGTCACATATTAGACCAAACTCCCCTTTTCCTTCCCATGTCCGTGATGATATCAGATGCTACTGAGTTACACCCACTGCAAATGATTGAGAAGATATTTCACCAGGGCTGTCTCAAAAGAGTAGAGACTCACAGGTTACAAACATGTCATTGGAGCAATTCCACAGCAAGGCCCAAATTCCCAAACAGACCTATACTTTTGAAGTCTTCCTCTGTTTTTTTCTTTTCTTGGTCTGAATTGGGCCAGCCTAATGCTAAGATTTGTGATGGACCAAACACCTGCAAGCCCTGTTAAAATCCACAGTGGCTCTTATCACTCAATTCCTCAGGGAAGAGAACACCCCTTTTCAAAGCATTGGCATAAACTAACATGAAACCTTTTTGAGTCACTTTTGAAATGCCCTCCTTTGTACCTCGAAGTCTGTTCTGTCAGCAGTACATGCAGAGCCACAATTTCATTCTTAAAACCTCAGCTTAAGTCTTGATGAGCCACACAGAAAGCAACTGAACTTGATGCATGATCAAAGGTGATCCCTCTGCAACCAAAGTGGTATTTGAATCTCTAGCACATTTTTGACAGTATCACCAGGACAGAGTAGAGGTAGGTAGTAAACAACAAAGCTTTTCAGAGCAACATAATCAATTATAAAAAATTCTTCAAACCAAACAGAAACAACACAAGCAGCATTTCCATAATACACAGAGGCCTTGCACATATTTCAGCAATGAATTTGGTTTCTATAGATTTGTTCCCACAACTGAACCTTTCCCTTAAGGAAACCCTTATTGATCATTTACAACTTCTAAGGACAGCATCTCTGTCATTGCTTTCCCTTTGCTTCATACCTGTAGATCTTGTATCTTGTGCTAAATCCCTGTCGGCTTCTGTCCACAAAATCAGTGTATTCCTGTGAGCGGTGGAAGGGTCCCTTATCAGAGAGGAGCCAGTCGAAGGGGCTTGTGGCATGCTGATCCGAGACAGCAGCAACTGCTAAAACCCAGCAATGAAGACTCAGTGCTATCCACTCCCATAGAGCCATCAGAGAGAGCAATTCAGCACCAGCACTGCATCGCCATATCATGCTTCCACTGGGGACTTAGAGCCTTCATTCTCTTAGCTTTCCCTCAACACCTAGACAAAATACACAGGCAATTAGATAAGCACACACTAGGCATCCCTTGGAAGTAGAAACAAGTTTCCTTTCTTTCAGCTTAAAGAGATAGTGGCCTCCACTTTATTATATTTTACATTAGCATAAACCCCACTAGGCTAGTTAACAGTGGAGTGTTTCAGTACTTCAAATGCTGTGAAACTAATGTCTTCATTAACATCATCAGCGATAATATTTACTGTCGAAGGGAAACCTTCACAAATCATCAGGGGAGGGATTGTTGGGTTTTTTTTCCCCATTCATGCTAGTCATTAATGAAAAATATGCATCATCAGATTCTTGTCTGTTAGCAGCAGCACAAAATCATTCAGCAATATCTGTACATAAGCTCACAGTTCACACATTGGACAGAAAACAGGTGAGATTCAGAAGACCCAGGCTGCTTTCTCTTTTAATGTCCTTGGAAAAGTTACACTGTGGTTTGTCTTCACTGCAAAGGGTCATTGACAGACCCATGTCACTCTGTCCAAACCAGCACCACTGGACAGTGACTGCCCTGACCAAGAGCTCTGGAGCTGCCAGAGTTCAAGTCAGAGCAGTGACGAGTTCAAGTGACTCACACCAAATCCAGGTGCTGAAATTTTGGGTATCTCTAACAGCAGCATTTTACTTTCAGTCCAAATCACTCCAACTAAGTGGATCAGCCTAGAAACATTTTTTAAATGGTGCCTAAACAATTTTTTTGTGTGCCCAATCACGAATCAAGTATTGATTTCATCATGTAGGAACTCAGTGAAGACAAGCCACATTTTTCCTCTGTAATTCAGACCCATACCTGTAGAATGGGTTAATTTTTCTAATACCTTGCAGAGATTTAATTAAAACATCTATGCAAGATCATGAGATTTTCAGAGATGACAAAGGTCATGTAGATTCCTACAGATATTGAAGCAATCAGTTCCAGTTTTTAGTCTAAGGTGCAACAGCACAGAATGAATTAAAATATACAAATGTGAGACCTTTAATTTTTCTAGCTGATGAGTTTACAGGGAATAAAAGGTTGGATTCACATTCACTCACATCAGCACTCATCGTGACATTTTTACCACGCCCTTTCCCGTGATTTTTGGAGTTTGGTGGGAAATTTTTCCTTCCCATCAGTAAAGTGGTCTGTAAGTGCACTCTAAAAGAAGGATATTTCCAGCAGAACAGTCCTGCAACTGAACATTCAGCATCCCCACCCATAATAATGAAATTTGTGTCACTGAATAAATATGCTCTGTGCATACATGTGAGGCGTTAATATTCTCAAGGGTCCGCAGGAATCTGACTGCCTCCAGGAGAGCACAGTTCTTGTGAACCAACAGGAATTTACAGTCTAAGAATATAATAATCTGTCTATACAACCAGATAAATACTCAAGCTTGATGTGGTGTAATTGTTTGTAACATGATTTGGACATGATTCTGCAAACAATAAATGTATAAAGAAAGACCCTGCTCATATTTCATGCTGAGCATGTACCAAGGCACTGAATTGTAACCATAAACAGTTACAGCCATGCAGTAGTTTCTGACCATAAAACACAGATTGCATTAATTTTATATATCCTTTTGAAATTAAATTCCAGAAGTCTAAAACAGACACCTCTCAAACTTCTATTTATACTCCCAAGCCACCACTTCCATGCAGAAAGAGTCTGCACATTGAAGTCTGAGCATTGTCTTCCTAGACTGGTGGGGTTTTTTTCCTTCCCAGGTTGAAATTCACATATTTGAGATTACACCACTTCATAACCCTCCTCTCACTGTGTGAAAAGGTCTGCACAAATTTGAAGCCAAACTGAAATGCAATAGATTGCTCTACTGGCCCATAAAAGCCATGATGATAATTTAGTTGCCATTTCAACTTAAAAAATAAATCAGTATAAGTGAAGAAAACATTCCAGTCGCTTCCAGACTGGCCAGACCAGCCTTTGCACCACAACAGAGCAAAAATCCACAAATGTTTTTGTCACTTCCTATCATTAATCAGGGAAAAATATATTGCACAGCACATTCATTCCCTCTGTCATCCTTAGCACAGACAGGGAAGATCCTGGGCATAATTTCATGACACCATGTGAAGCTACAGAAAGAGAATGTCATGAGAATTTTAGTTTTCATACCTACTGCTGTATTAAAATTTCTAACTATTGAAAAATTCACATATTTGGTTAAATAGAAGAGATAGGAGTTTACTTTTTCAGTTTACTTATTAACACTAAAGGGTTTCAGGCCGTGAAACTGTAACGATGACTAATTGAGTCCCTTTTGAATTCAAAATGATAATATTAGGATTGGAAAATGCATTACTGTGTATATGTACCATCTTCCTAGACCTACACTAAATGAGCGCTTGGAAAGGAATAGTGGAGGAGCCAGGAGTTTATTTTTGGCTTAATGCTGCACCTCATAGCGTGTCATAAATTAACCACTGGAAAAACACCTGCAGAGAATCTGTGTGGGTACAGAAGAAAATAATCTGCTTTTAAAGATCTCCTTGTTTTAAAGCTCTATGGAGGTATATTCCAAAAGAGCATAAATATACAGGAGAGAAATAAGGAAAAAATCACGTGTGCATTTGTAACTGGTACTTATCCACTTGTCTCTGTTGTCCAGTCATTGTAAAATCATTCTGCATTGCATTAATTCTCATAACACCCCTGAGAAGGAAACTTGAACAAACAAGTAACAGAAGCCTGAAAAGACAACTGCTAAGGGAGGATTTAAACTATTAGAGGGATCTCAATGTATTTTTCCAATTAAAAGGTAATTTAGAAAATTCTAGCCAAAGGATTTTTGCAAAGATTACAGTATCAGAAATATCTTAAATTTTTGAATATTCAAATTCTCTAATTAATGCAAATGCCCTGAAAACATTTTCTGAAGACTGTTACAGGCATATAGAACATACAAAGTTTGCAGTTACAAAGCCATCACAGAACTCCAGGGAAAAACAATCTGTATTAAATTTGTGGTAGATAAAGGGTGGGGCATGGCAACTAAAACACCTGCTAAGTATCAGAGCTGGTAGATTTTCAAGCAGAGAAGATTATAAAGAAAGCAAATAATGCAATATTTATTCTGTGATAAAAACTGTCATGTCAACAAGGGTCTCTTTGAAGTGCTGGCTTAAAGGGCAGCATCAGGTATAGATGCTCTGCACAATTATTTTCTGTTATCCCTGTGGTTTCACCCAGCTACCACTTGTAAATGCTGTTCAGCTTTTGGTCCCTTTTCTAAATTCTGAGGTTAAGGTGAGTTCAAGAAGCAAAACAGGCTAAATTCTTCTTTGTTAGAAATCTATTGTCTCCTCACTGGCATTAGTGCAGCAGGAATTTGACTCAGCATCTTCTGGGAATACCATGGCTGAATCCTACTTCTCATGAGCATTTAAGGTTCTGGAGACTGGCAAAATCCATCTTTTTAAATCATGTGAGGATACAGAGCTGGCAAGTGCAGTGCAAACTTTGTGGCCACTGGGACAAATTTCATCAAGCTTCAGTATGAACAAGAGAACAGGACATCTGTGGCCTTTTAGTTGGCATTGTATCGTAGGGCAAGCCCCACTAAATTCAGTCTTTCTATTTTAGGTAACTTTTCTTTAAAGATTAAAATTGTATATAATTACACATGGTAGTTTATGAGCTCACTAAGACACTAAGCTAAAATACTGCAGATTGAAGTGTCTGCTTGATTTGTGGGTTGAGCTGTCTTACTTAGAGAACATTAATTAATAACCCATGGATACTAAGATACACAGGATAATATAGAGCCAGCCCAGATGTGTGCACAGCAATGCTCAAGAAAAAAAAAAAAAAAAAGAAAAAAAAGAAAAAAAAAAGAAAAAAAAGAAAAAAAAAAAAAAGTAAGTTTAAATCCTTTGTAAAATAGAAATTATAGAAAACTTTCTCAGGGAAAAAAATATTGCTACCTCAGTGCATGCAACCTTTTATTTCCCAAGAGATGAGAGTCAAGTATAATACAGATGTGTTAATATACAGTGGAGATACAGCTACCAAATTGGTCATTACTGGTTCACTGGTGGAGCAACCTTTTATGTGAGAGTCAATAAAGTTGGTATTAGGCATCACCAGTAACTTTTTTGGGCCACGTCTACCTGCAGTTCTCAAGGGTCAAAATAAAATAACTGTACAAATATATGAACATTTTTAATAAGATCAGGTTTGGGGTTTGGGGGTTTTTTTTTAATATTTCTCTCTACTCTGGAATCTGAGAGATGTACCTGAGGCCTTGGTCTGAGATCCCACAGAGACCCCCCTCTGTCAGTGGAAATGCAGAAGACCAAGGTCTCTCTGAAATCCTGTGGGTTTTATGTTCCCTTGAATTCCAGGAAAATGCTGATACATCCCAGTTCTCCGTGGAAAATTGAGAATCCTCTATGCTGAAGTGGGATTCTCCTGGCTGTAGCTTCCCATAATGATGAAATAAAAATTTATATCTGTTATTCTCAGATATGTCCTTTCAAAGGAAAGTAATAAATAACTTTCTGCAACATTTAGAAAATTAACATATCTAAGATGGTGCTTTTTAATGTAAAACACAAAGCTTGGCTTTCCTTGAACTAAGCAAAATGTTAAATATTACTTATACATTGTTTAAAAATAAACAAACAAAGAAAAAATAAGATAACAGATGGAGGGGAATACATCCAATTCTGTTTGTAGGCAGTTGGATTTTAGCTAGCTCATAATTTTACCATTTATGAGGGTTTTGGTACTCCATCCCTCCATTACTTACAAGCTGTAGGGATTTCAAAGTTACTACTTTTGGTCAAGTGCAATACATGGTGTAGCAGAGTACTCTTCATTTTTCTTTTAGATTGCACATCATGGGAAACGGGAATGGAGCAAACCTTTTGTTTTCTAGGTTTTGCACAAAACTCTCAGGAATGCTTTGAACCAACGGCAAGAAGCAACATTTTATTTACTGCAGATGGATGGGAAACAGTGAAGCTCAGAGAAGGCAAGATAAGTTCAGCCCATTTTTTTCAAAGGTATTATGACACTGAAAAATGGAAAGACATTTTGCATAAAGAATAAAGCAGTAGTCTGTGTCTCAGAGATTGTTCTTATCTGCTACAAGTCCTTGGGTTTATCACTTCATGTGTCTCTGCTTTCACTTCCATCTGAAGTGCGATGATCACATTGCCCACCTTTGCACAGCACCACAGGACCTACTCAGTTATCATCAGTGATTCTTATTCTTTTTTTGCAAGAAGCATTTTCCTCATGTTAACAGTTTTAAGTGAATGAGACCCGAGGAGGCACCTGTCCATGGAATTCTCAGGCAGCCCAGGGTAAATGGAGCAGCCGTGAAGCTGATGATGTGCTGTGGAAGAAAAGAGCAGCAAGTGCTGCAATCAGAATCAACCAGAGAGGAGAAAGATAGAGCACAGAGCAGAAAGGGTCTCAGCTGTGCTCTGCTCTGGGCTGAGCTGCCATGCAGGTTCTGTTCTTCAAAGGAAGATAGTCAAACCCACAGAAAAAAAAAGTCTCCCAAGCAGGACTTCCAGAAGGATAGCAAAGGAGCTTGTGAGCTGAGGTGGGCTGCTCTGTCCCATGGTCATGGTCAGCTGTTGGACAGAGATGAGCTCGCTTCAGAGAGGAGCCTGAAGTCCCCCCAGATGTCTGGTGCAGGAGCAAGAGACCCAAAGATGTACCTTTGGTAGAGCAAAGACACAGAACAGGCCTTGGGGCATTGGAATCACCGAAACAGAGTCACTGTGGTGACTTAAAGCTCAGCTCCTTCCAAGTGGCCCAGATTGGTCAGAAGGACCAGGGCACAGGATGGTGAAGCCTCCCTGCCATCAGATCTGACCACGTGAGCTAAAGGGGACAGCAGTGTGACACTACAGGAAAGCCATATTTATCAGCGTGATTTTCCAAAGAGGGATTGAATCAGCTTGTTCTCTGGTGTTCATTCTGAGCTACAGTAATCTGAAAAAAAATCTGAAAGGAGAAATTAATTCTGTGTCTAACAAGCTTAGGAGAGTTTTACATTCCAGGCTTAAGAATAAGTCTTCATATCAGTTCCTGGTAGCAGTTTGACTACATGCAAATCAGCATCTTTGCTTTATTCAAACAGAGCTTTATCCACTGACAGATTTTAGCTTTCTTCTCCCCTCTCAAAGACAAGACCCCTGTAACTACTTCCTCAGCAGCTGAAATACAGAAAAAATAAGATGCTTGATTTTTAATTGTTTGTAAAACAATCCTGCTGTTTTTTCCTCATCCCTGCTTTCAGAGAAGAGGAGGAAACATAAAATGTATCCATGGAAAGAGAGAATATATCCCAGCCCAGCCTCTGCAGCCGCCCTCGGGTCTGTGTGTTACAGCTGAGTGTTACAGCTCTTGCCCACAGTGCAAGCCTTGGATTTTGCTCTGTTCCTGCAGAATTCCACTCCTGCAAGTGCCTGTGAGCCTTCAGCTGATGTCCCCATGTGCTTTCTGTCACTTCCCAGTGCAGCAAGTGCCAGCCATGTCAGCCCATGAAGTATCTGCTGGCTGTCAGGTGTACCAAGGTAATTGTTTCAATGTCTGATATTTGTAAAAGACCTCATTTTTCCCTTTGCTGCCCAAATCATGATGTATAAATTCCCTCAAGCACTTTTTAAATCTGTTAATCTAGGTTCATCCTCCTGTGCAAACGGATCCTTATGTGTTTTAGCTGATGATGTAAAGCAGCATCCCCAAAATGCCATTGCAGTCTTTCTGCCTTAATGAGCGAATCTGTTTCTGCAAGGAGCCCACTGAGGGGAAGAAATTACTTGCTAAGGCTCTGAGAGCACAAAAATACCTCAATAGCCTTAAGCAGCTTTGTCTGGGTCCTCCACCCACCTCGGGCTGACCAGGGGCTCCACCACCTCCAGTCTCAGCTTGTGTGGTGCTGGTGGGACTGTGTAGGTGAAAAACTGAAAGGGAGAAATCCTTGAGCCACAGATTGATTTAGGGGGAAAGGGTCCTTAAAGATCACCCAGTGCCACCCCTGCCATGGGCAGGGACACCTTCCACTGTCCCAGGTTGCTCCAAGCCCCATCCAGCCTGGCCTTGGACACTGCCAGGGAGCCACAGCTTTTCTGGGGACTCTGTACCAGGGCCTCCCCACCCTCACAGGGAGGAATTTCTTCCCAATGTTCAATCTAAGTCTCTAAATCTACTCTCTTACAGCTTAAAGCCTTTCCCCATTTTCCTTTCACTACGCAACCTGGTAAAATCCACTCAAGCCCTCTTCGTGTCTCAGTTCCTCATCTTTAAATGGGGGCTAGCACCAAAACTCTTGACAGACAATAGCTGTCAGTCACACAAGGAGCTCAAATGAAGCTGATTTCTGGAATGGATGAGCAGGACCCTGGCTGAGCCCTGGGTTTCTGACCAACACCCAGGGTGCCACAAAGACACAGAAAAGCTGCTGCTTCAAGAGCTTGGAGTCTGCTGCAGGCTGGATGAGTGCACTTTTGTAATTGTAAAAATCCATAGTCCCTAGAGGATGAAACCTCAATTTTTGCAAGGCCACAGGTGCACACAGACTATCCTATGTGCAAAAACTCTTTGCATGAAAACTCTGCATGACATTTCAGTCTTTAGTCACTCTTCCATTATACAAGTTATGCTAAGCATTCTTCCAAATTGTCCAAAAATTTTTGGCTAAAGCATCTGATGGTATGAAAAATGTTAGAAGGAAAGCAGAACAAGCTCTCCTGGAATAAGTTTGGGAGTGGGTCTACAGAAAAATAACAGTATTGGCAGAGGTTCTGGTCCAGCATTTCCTCAGGCACACACTGACATGTATTGCTGTGACATACAATTTTGCATACTGGAGCTTTCAAGTAAGAAGAAAATACCAACAGGAGACACATATTTAAAAACCTCCATTCCAGTTTACTGGATTTTTTTTTTAACTGAATGCTTAACTTCTGATCATCCAGCATTCTCCACTCTGATAATCTCATTGGCAATTGAGTTGGTTCTCAGGATTTGTAAAAACTACAATCTGAATTTATGTAATAAATGATCTTTGAAAAGTCATGACATACTAATTCCAGCAACATATCTCCTTTTCACTCATAACTCTTTGTCCCCAGATGAGTTTTCTGACCCAGTTTGACAGCTAAGGGTCAGTAGGACACAAAGAGACTAAGACACATGTAAATTAGCTGTATCCAGTAAACCATTCCAGAGTAACAAACAGCCCTTTCCTCTTCTAATTCATCCTTGTACTAGTTTTTAAACCCAGGGCTCTTACAGCTGCTGCCATCAAGAGCAGGAGGAAGCAGCTATTTACACACTCTACACTAAAGCTTTGGTTCCAGAGGCTTTCGAGCCCGAGGACAAATCCAAATATAACTGATTAGTGCAGAAGGGCTAAAATGGAATGGAGTGGGAGGAAACTTTGCTCACCAACAGATTGTTGAATTGAAGAAGATTCAGGTTACAGAGAGGAAGGAGAGTACTTGGAGCTGAGTTACCTTAAAGTACAACTTTGATTTTGCTGTATAAGCCCTGCCAAGTCCCTTAGCCTTCTTTAATGACACTTTCTATTATGAAGCCTGAACAATCAATGCTTATAGAATGCTTTCAAATTATTGGATGGCAAAAATGTTATAAAATAAAAAGGAAGTTGATTATTCCACGAACAGAGTGGCTGGCTATTTTTGTTGCTGCTTAAAATTTCTGTTCCTGGAGATTTTGCAGCAAATGCTCAGAAAAAGGGTGGAGAGGAAAGGAATTTTCAGTCTCAGACAAAAATAGAAGTTTCTTTGAAGCTGTTGGAGTGCTAATATTGTTTGTGAAATAATGGAGGGGAAAAATAATGGTGTATAGCTTTTCTCTGGACTTGAGAGCCAAAATAGCTACGAACTGTAGTGGTTGCAATGGGGGCATATTTACCAAATCCAACGTGGTTTCATGTACTTCCATCCCCTCAGATATTACCTGACCTAATCCAAAAATAGTGTGGTTGGGGGTTCTTTTATTTCTAAGGATGATTTTCTCAGTTTAGAGGCTCTGACTCAGCCGTGGGACATAAAACTCTAGTTTTAGCTAAAGCTGTATCTGGTCAAGGGTTTCCACTCTTCTTGATTTTATTCTCCAGGTGAAAATTAGTGGTTACAACTTAGACCAGTAGCTAAGAATAACATCCATAAAGATCTAATGGCATGAAATTTTTCTTTCAATGCACTTTTCTGGATGCCTTGCAAGAAGAATGTATTTTTTTAGTATATTTTATTTCTTAACAATGACATCTAATAGAATGGTAATGTTTCTATTTTGCCCTTTTATTATGTCTTTCAGAAAAAAGTGCTCCAGATCTCACAGCATATTTTACAGCTGATTTCACAGATGGCGTGCACGGTTTTCAGCTGATATAAATGGAAGTTTAAAACTCCTCTCAGGTTCCTCATCTTCATCCTATTTAATCTAGCAGGAAAAAGCAACAAACTTACAGCACCTGTTGTGCCAGCTCCCAAGGCAGGACTCGTAGAAGCTTCAAGAGGCCACTGTTCTACAGCTGATCCTACTCAAAACTGTTGCATTTTTCCTCTTTGCTGCAGCATTCCAAGCCTGTAGCCACTGCATGGGCAGTAGCCAGGTCCTCTTAAATGTTCATGTTAGAGCTATTAATTTTTTATAGCAAGAGTAGAGGCTTTATGGCTGACTGAGCAAAGATTCAAGCTCCAACAAACCAGTCTGGGGCTAATTGCAGCTCAGGATGGATAAAGCTTGATTGTACAAGTAATAATTATGTTATGTGTACTGGGCAGCCTGCTATCTCACATAAATCTAGCACCAAAGCCGCCTTGCAAGGCTTGATTTTTGACAGGATGAGAAGAAATTGCAAAATTAGAGGCAGGAAAAATGTCTGTCTGCTAAAAGATGTCTTTCTTATGAACATCATGCTACAAGGAATAAAAGTCTGAGTTTGCATCAGGAATTGCAATGTCTCTACTGCTTTAATTTAGATATGACCCAGTCTAAAATTGCTTAAGCATGAAATTGTCACTATTTCTTGTTGTAGCTCATAGAAAAACACATTCTTATTTAGTAGAATATTTTTCAGCTAATGTTGAGGAGCTTTAAACTTTCAGTAGTATCTGTATAGTGCTGAATGAGAGACCCACATCTGTTTATGAGGAATTCGAGATCACTGCAGCCTCTCTCAGTATGAGGATCATCAGTTTTCTATAGTATAGCCCATTTCTTTTTCCAGAAAGACAGAGAAAATCTTCTAGACTTTGCCTGGCCAAGACAGGCTAGCATGAAGAAGATAAGCTGGTTTGTATATAAGGCTACTTCTCAAAAAAAAAAATCCACTACAATCTCTTCAACTAATGTGAACCAATCTAATAAACTCAGCCTAACAGAGAGCTTAAAGGGTACTTAGGTAGTTACTAAAGCTTTTACTTTTTAAGCCAACGAGTCAGATTCACATCCCACAGGAGCAGTGACTTAAAAAGAGAACATCCCCAACTAATGGCTCTCTGTGAAACAAATCCACAGTCCCCAGAGACTGGCAGCAGCATGAGCCTCGACCTGCATAAACACTGCTGCTTTACCCAAACAAGCATCTTCCTTAGAAATGTTGGTACAGACCTAAAGGAATAAAGGGATTAATCCAAGAAATTCTGAGCAGCTACACGTTCTGGAGAAAAAGGGGTGAGTGTCATCTCTGCCCTAAACTACAGCAGTTTTAACATTTAGAGCAGCACATTACGTACAAACAATATAGAATTATTCAATATTAAAATTGTTGTAATGTATATGTGCTCTTTCTGTCCAGCAAATTGTTAATGAATAAGGATCAATAATGTTTTAGGTGAAAAACAGTGAAATAAAAATATACACTTGGGCTGCCACCTCCGTCCATGATGCCCTCTTTCAGCATTTAGCAGTGTTTTTATCAGCCTCCTTAGAAATAGATTTCAAATAAATGAAAAAAAAAAATACTAAGAAGTAACATTTTTAGTGGATTTTAATAATCCCATTTGACTTCAGTGTGGTCGTCCATGTTCAGTTAATCAGGTGTTTTTGTTATTTCCAGTAGATTTATAAGGACTGGAAGAGCTAAATTAGCCCTACAGTATTCTCAGTAGTCATGAATAATTTGAGATTAAGGGTATAGAGCAGTGCTGTGATTCCCCAGATTTACATCCCTTACTTGCCAATGTCTAATAAGTGCCTTACAAACCACTTTTCTCATTAATCAAGAGCTGGTGGATGTGGCAGTGAAGGTGTTACTGCAAATGAGCAGAATTTTCCCCCATTAATGTAACAGTTACAATGAAGGTATCTGACACAGGAGCCTTACGATCTCACCTCATTATAAGAGAAACCACTACAGTTTAATGGTGTTAATTTAGCTAACAATATATATTGCTTGGTCAATCTTCTTCTGAAGGTGGAACAAAACCTGTGGCCTTTGCGAGAGGCTCATTAGTTAAAGTTGAAAAGCTCTGATGTGGCAGAGTGTCCTTCTTCCCTCTCCTCAGCGCATCAATTTTGTGGCACACGGAGCAGGTGAAGATTCCAGCAGGAGATGGGAACCAGGCTGGGCTGAATAATCATTCCCATGGTATGAGCCAGGGCAAAAAAGTGATTGCACAGACCACGGGTGTGGAGGGATGTGCAGTGCACATAAAGCATATTTACATCTCTGTATGCATATGTACATATAAACTATATTTGTGTGTGCACACAAACTGTGGCACGTATCAATTAGTAACTTCAAAGCCAGGAGACCAAATTTGTTCACACTACAGTTTGCAGCAGGGTGATGACTCGTGATTACCTGCAGCTCAGTGGGGCTCTCTCACTGTTACTCAACTTCATACAGAAAAATGTTGATTTGTAAATGATGAAAAAATACTGGGGCCTAGACCAATGTAAGATCAGGTCACAATTCTTCCATTCTTTAGTATTTTGATGCTATTTGACTCAAGATGTGAAAAGCCTCCAACTACCCAGTTCACAGCATGTAACTTCATGATGCTCAATTTTTTCCCTTCTAGATTTGAAGTTCATTTTGGTTCCGAAATATTTTTTTTTGGAAATTGATCTTGCTTTTATTGAAGTTAATAGGGGTGTTCTGCTCTTCTTTAATTGTCCAGCATCAGGCCCTCACTTAACACACATACACTGAGCAAGAGGGAAGAATGATAGGAAGAGAATGTAGTTGCAAATCTATTTTTAAAAAATGTTCTCTTATGATGATATAGGATGAGATCAAGAAGAAGTTAGATAATTTCCCCATGAAGTCTACTACCTGCAGCTCTAACAGGAAAGTGATTTCAATGCAACCTTTCTCAAAGAGCACTTTGGGCTCTGTTTGTCCAAGCGTATTTCTGGTGATTTTGCTCCCATCTGAGATTACCAGTGTTTCAGGAGAGTAAAAAAATGCCTACTTCTGGTTTTGAAGAGAGGTGAAGCTTTGGGAGGGTTAAAAAAGAGCTGCACTAGGTATGCCTGAGAGCCAGAAAATAATGTTTCCAGATATGATCACCTAATACCTTGCACCACTCTTTTTCTCCTAAGGAAAACTTAGGTAAGTAGTTTGATCATCCAATTTCCCATTTAGATTTTCAAAAACTGCTGAAGAAGCAAGCTTGCTGGTAAAAAGATCTTCCTTTTTTTTACAATGGTGTTGCATCCCAAGCAAGAAATTATTTAGACTGATCACAGTCAGATATGATTTTGAATTAATACAAATGAAGTAAAAAATATTTTAGTCCCATAAATCATTGTTTTGGACTGAGAAGAGTGAAAAGTCACTGCAATCTATGTGATCAAAAAGTAAATTTTTTGACAAATTGTTGGTGTAAACAATGAATTGACTTCTGTAATTAATTCTTAACAAAGGCATTCAGGGAGTAGTAGAAAAAAATAGCAAAGGCTAAGATGGGATGATTACATCACTTGAAGATTCTCAAGTTGTTTTGTTGGCTTGTTGTACAAATGCTGCCTTCTGCACTGAGCTCTGTAAAAACATTCAGCTGCTTGTTTTCATGTTTCTTAGTTAACGTTTTCACTCACAGGGTTTCAGCATTTCATGAACAAGCACCCCAAACACGACTCCGGTGAACTCAGCATCTGTTGGGGAGGTTTGCTCTCACTGGAGGTGGATCAGCTTACAGAAAATATCACAGATCTCCTTTTTTCATTCCTCCCCTGCTTAAATTATACACGTCTTAGGGAGAAAAATAGTTGGAGGCAAGAATTTGTAGGTAGTTCCTGGATGGAACTCTGCTGATGAGCACTGCCACAGCATCTGAGAGCGAGGGTCTGTTGCTATGCTTAGACACAGAGAGGAAGAGATCCAGGCAAATGTTTCTATTCCCAAAGCTGGTCCTGTGGTAAAGCTGATAGAGCACCTATTTAAAATGAGTAACTCCTCGTAGGGATGGAGCTGAGCAATGACAGCAGTCTGTGAAGTCTGATACCTAAACGGATTGCTCCTCTGAAGTTATTTCTGATACCCTGTAAATGTAAGCAGGGCCACTCCAGCTTTATCTCTGCACACTTAATGTGTCAGAGTCGCTCATCTCTGAACATACAGGCTCTGTAAGGCTCTGACTTCACTTCTTTTTATAGCATTCTTTTGTATTTAATAAACATGGGGTTTTTCTAGGGAAAAAAAGTTATTTTTGTTGATTCTGACAGACTTTCTTGTCAGATACATGCCTCTGAATGACTCTCTGCATTTTCTCAAAATCAGGTCTATCTCACATTAGCCTTCATTCCATATGGATCCATAACTGATTTTGCTGCTACAACAGAACAGCCTTCTCTTATCGCATACGTTACATTTTTCTGCCAGTCATGAATCCACTTTACTTCACATGCATTCGCTTGCCTAATCTCTACACGAAACCATTACAACTCTAAGCTGACGTAGCCTTTCAGAAGGACTCCTGAACACTAAATCATGCCACATTCCACTCTCTTCCCACTCCGCGCTACACAATTTATCACTAAACGAAAGCCACACGGAAAACGCACTTGAATCCGGCAGTGAATCACAATACAGGCTATGGGTAACAAAGCCCTTACCTTTTCAAATGCATGATGTCTCTAAGAAATCGCAGCCCAGAGTGCAGGTCCGCCTCGCCGTGTGGGGTGACAGTTTTCACCCGATTTTCCTCGCCTCCCTCCTTACAGCACGCTACATCTAGTTCACGCCGCCGTCCCCGGGATTGGCTGGTGCGGCTCGGAGGCGCTCACAGGACTCCTGCCCGGAGCGCCCCGCAGCCCGCGTTAACCCTTCCTCTGCGGGCACGCACCGCTCCCTGGACGGGGGGATGTTGTCTCTTTCCCCCACAGAACGAGCTGCCCTCGGCTGCCGAGGATGGGGAGAGGATGGAGAGAGCTGCGGGGGAGAGTCCCGCAGGCGGGACAGGCGCTGCCGCCGCTCCTGCTGCTGGGGAGGGCAGCGTGTCCCCCCCGACCTCCGCCTCGCCAGCGGCCCCTCCCGCCCCTTCCCCCCGGACCTGCCCCGGGGACACACGGAGGAGAGGGGCAGATTAAGCCCAGGAGGTTGAGAAGGCAGGCTGGACGCTGATTCGCATCCTTGAAGGTGTTCCCTCCCTCTGCCAGAGCCACCTCCCTGGATGTCCGTCTGCCACCGCCAGGATGGAAATTGGGAAATGAACTCCCGGCCAAAAGGGAGTCCCAAATCCCCGCGGCTTCGGGGGAGGTGGAGGTAATCCTTGGCAGTGAAGCCAGACACGGGCAAGCGGGGAGCCTGGACATCTAAATACAGGGAAGAGAGATGTCTGGGAGCATGCTCTCAGGAGCGGGCCGCGGGGCTCGGGGGTATTTCCACACCGCCAATGTATTATACAAAAATCAGAACCAACTCCGGCAAAGCAAAACCTCCCGGCTGCTGCCCAGTATTCCTCTGTTTTTTCTGAGTCATGCAGCCCCGTGTGAGAAGAAGGCATCCCTGGGCTGGGAGTGCGGAACGCTGGAGATCAGGGGTGGTGGGAATCTTCTCCAGTCACCACGCCTGACTCTCGCTTGTTGCAGTCGCCCACTGAGCCCGCGTTACCTGCATTGATTTATTTGGCGGTGTATGCAAAGGGTTTGATGTCCGTCCCCTCGCCCTCCGCTGAGTGTGGAAATGCCACCCGCTCCAACCTGTGACACTTTTGCTGCCCAGACACCGTTTTGCTGCCATCCGTCACAGTGCCTGTGAGCTAAACCACCCTGCTGCCCTCATCCTGTGCCTTACCATCTCCCATCCCCGGCAGCAGAGGGAATATCGAGTGCTCTCGAACCCGGGAAATATTCTGCTGATGGGCACATAAATCTCTTCTGCAGAGCGGTAACATTTAAGCAGCACGGCAAGGCGATGCTCACTGGCTGAGCTATTCCCACTATAACATACATCCCTCGGCACTTACTGGTTTGTTTTGGGGTTTTAACCTTTCCTAGGGGTTTACGGGGGGAAGGTTTAAATCAGGTGGAGGTTTTGAAAGGCACTCCCTGCCTAGGGAGGGAAGGGGGTATGACCACGGAAACTTTGCTGAGCAGCCTGGTGCGGGAGGATCCCGGCAGCAGCAGCGCCAGAGGCGGGTAATTCAGGAGAAATGTCTGGGATTTGGTTAATCACCTCCGCCTCATGGAAAGGGCCGGGGCAGGAGGAGGTGGGGGCAGAGGGGCAAGGAGATGGGAAAACCTGCAGGAGTCTCCGGGAGAAGGACGCTGAGCTGGAAGGAGATAAGTACGAGTGGGGGCTTCGAGCCGGTGGGAGAAGAGAGGAGCTGGAGGAAGGGTGGGTTTGGATGCCACGCTCGAAGGGCTTTTTCACTGCTCCCTTCCAGAAACCAGCCAGCAGTCTGAGGGGGGAGGCAGCAGTGCGGGGAGGGGGAGGGTGGAGGGAAGAACAAGGGGGGACCACACTCTAGCATTGAATTGGTCTTCCTCGTCTTCTGCTTGCCACCAGGCAATAAATTCGGATCTTGTTATTTCTCCCTGGCACCTCTACCTGCTTGCAAGCCTTTAGCACCTTCCTTGTGATCTCTGCAGGTACGGCTTTGGAGACATGACCGATCACACACACACACACACTTACCCTGCACCCAAATGACAGAGTTACACGGAGCCCAGTCAATACCTCCGCAAGAGAGATGTTTCCTCCCTACCTGCTGCTATTGACCGTGGGTGGATCTCTGCCGCTGATTAGAGACACTAAAATCCTGGAAGTATCAACCACAAATAGCACTCTGAAGGCACTTGTCCTCTTTTTTAAACCTAGCGTGTTTATTTCCCTTGGTTCTTCTCTCTTTTTCTCTCAAAGAAGCCCCTGCTTGATCCGAGAGCCCTGCCTCTAGCATCCACCTCTCCACCAGGTACATGTATGGGTGGGCGGACGTTTTGCGAGGACGCCTCGCTCTTACCCTGCGCTCCTTAGGAGCCGATTCTTGGCCAGCCAAAAATACAGGTGTGCCCGAAAGTAGTGATAAATAAAATCATAGTGATAAATAAAATCAGGTGCAATGGTATGGAGAAGCGAGGAAAGGGTGCGGAGCGAGCGGCGGCAGGGGCTGGAGAGGAGCCCTGGCAGCAGCTGGACAGACAGACAGCCAGACAGACAGCTCCGGCCGCCGACCCCGCTGCTGCCCCGCAGCCCCGGCAGCTGCCACCTCCTAGCACAAGCGACGGGACGTGAGGTCTGGAAATCCTTTCCTATCCCTTCGGGGGAATCCTTCCCCACCCCCAGTCCTGTCCGAGTTCTTCAGGGCACGGGGAAGAGCGGTGAACTTTTGCCCCTGCTCTCCCCCCGCAGGTTCCCAGCCGCTGCCCAGGCAGCTCCCGGCTCCCTCGGCTCGCAGCAGCCCCGTCCTTCCCCTGAGCCCTCCCAGCCGCCCGGAGCCGCTTCGTCTGCAAGGGTTAACCGGGGGATGGAGCGGGTACCGTGCCTGGTGGAAACGTGGATAAAATGTGATGAATAAGCAGGGGGACGCTGAAGGCTCTGGAAGCGATGCTGCGGTGCGCGCTGCAATCAGCGCCGAGCGCGGTGACTGGGAATGGATGTGAGCAGAGAACTGGGGTTTCCTAATTCCCTCGAGTTTAGAAAGTGGAGCCAGCTCGTTCAGGAGCAAGGGGAAGCAAAACTTTTTTTTCTTTTTTAAATTTATCTTTTATTTTTATTTTTTCCTGCTGCTCTTAGTGTCCTTGCTGTTGGAAACACGCCACCTGAACGCGAAATCAAACCTACTCACCGGGTGAAATCGCAGGAGGCGAAGCGGCTGTGAATAAAACGCATCCCGGCTCCGAGCATATAGTCCATGGTCTGCGGCTTCAGGCTAGAGGAAGATTGAGAGGGATGGGGGGACTCTGTGAACCAGCAGCGGTTCTGTGTGTGTGACAACCCATTTACACCGTGCGTGCCTGTCTGTGTGTGTGTGCAGGGCAGAGACAGGCTCCAAACCCAAAAGGGGCGAAAGAGGGAGGGGAGAAGGAGGAGGAGAGAGGGAAGCAAACCCGAATAGCAAGAGGAGTTGCGAAGAGGGATGGGATTCGCTGGGGTAGGCGTGTGGGGGTTTTTTGGTGGTGATGGAAGCGATTCTCGAGGAAAGAATAACAAATTGCGGGATCTCAGCCGCAGGCAGAAGGAGAGGGGCTTTGCCCACGCGTGTGGAACACAGACAAGACCGCAGCGAGGAGCGGGAGGCCGCAGCGAGCCGGGAGCGCCGGAGAGCGCCGGGGGCTCATCCCGGGATGCAGCCGGGGAGTGACGCTCCCCTCGGGGCGGGGGCGGGCCGAGGAGGGCTGCGGGGAGCCGACAGCGAGGTGGGGGCAGCGATAGGGCCAGGGGCAGCTCCCGGGGCCGGGGCACGGCGGGGACAGCGCTGGGCACGGGGGCAGCGCGCCCGCGGGCTGCGGGTGGAGCGGCAGCCGCCTCTGCTCCTCCGCCTCCTCCTCCTCCTCCCACACCCGCAACCCAGCGAGCCACGGCGGCGATACTGACCGGGTAAGAACGTACCTGGCCCCCACCCTCGGCCAGCCCTTTGTTTCTCATCCTTTTATTTCATCTTTTCTGCAGCTCCCTGCTCCGAGCCCGGCACGGAGGGGCTGCGGGGATCCGTGAGCGGGGACGCGGCTCCGCGGCCAGGAGCGTGTGAGCAGAGAGGGGATGGGCGGAAATGTCCCTGCTCATCACCCGTGTCCCTCTCCTGCCCCGGGCGAGCGGAGCATCGCCCCTCCGTTTCCCCCGCTTGCCGACGCTTCTTGGCATGGAAATAATGACCTGGCTCGGTGGAAAAAATCACCCTTTTCCTCTCCTGGTGGCTCCGGAATGCGGGCGGAATTTGAAGCTGTGAGGGGTAGAGGGAGGCAGCGGCAGCATTTATGGAGCTTGATGTGGGTGCCCCCCTCTCGTGGTCCCTCTTCTACCCCCGTGCTGTAAGCAGACATGCTTCCAGGGCTAATAAAAACGCTTTTTCCCGGGTGGAGCTGGGCAGAGGGGTGAGCTGGAAGCCAGCCCGTGGCGGGGAGCAGCGCGCAGACCAGCACGGAGCTTTGGCATCCCTCCCTGCGGTGTGGCATGGCCGAGCGCGCCCCACGCCCGGCGGGATCCACCAGCAGAGCAGCCACACAGATGATGTGATGTGTGTGCTAGGCAACATGCAGCGATCACCGGCACTACACCAGCACCCGGCTGCTGTGCTCCGTGTGGTCTGTAAAAGACATGGCAATTTCTGGGGGTTTATTAAGGAGCTTTTTGTCTTCTTTCTGTTATCTCTGTAAGCACCAGCGTGAAGCATTCCTGTCTGTTTGCCAGTCTGGCAGTTTTGTGTTTCCAGAATCTGCTGGGAAAAGGAGTCGGAAACCGCAGAAACCCAAGACTCCTCTGGCATCACATTGGTTTGCTCCTGTCTGCACGTTTAATCATTGTTATGCTACAGAATTGTGGAGTGAGCTGATCTTAGCAATGGTTTACCCTGCTTGGGGCTTTATTGACTTTTTTTTTTTCCTTAGCGAGGACCTAAGGAAAGGAGCAAAAGAAGGATGATACGGTTTGTAAAGGAAAAAAATCAGTATACATTTCGAGTGTAGTCGCTGTTAAGTATGTAGACATATATACGATTCTTTATACAGATATAAAAACAAAAGGTCTCTTTGCCTCGGGATATGATTTCTCTTACAGCAACAGGTAGCAAAGGCTCCTATGCCCCTTCTCGCCCCTTATCTCCTCCTGACAAAATGCCGGTTTGAAAGGTCAGCCTGTTTTTGTAAATATTGTACTTCTCAACAAAGACTGCTGCACATCAAGCCTGCAATGACTGTCAGATAGACTTGGAATTCAAAACATTCAATAAGGGTGCTGTCCCTTTCCTAAGACTGATAAAATCTCGGGGAAAACAAAGCACGAAGGTGGTGTGTGTGACTGGGATGGATCCACAGCGCCGGGAGCACATGGGCAGCAGCACCGTCACGGCAGCGCTTGGTACTGCAGTGCCCATCCACTTATACCACATGTGTGAGGGACAGACACGCAAAATGCATAAAAAAAGAGATTTGCTGGTGTGCTAATGCCTTTCTGCTCTTTCCTTCAGGTTTCTTCTTCTCTCTGGTGATGTCCTAGGCTGAACTTGCTTTGCAGCTCCTTCATGCCAAAGGTATCTTAACCAACTTCATCCTCCCAATAAAAGAGATTGAATTCATTAGTCTGGCTCAGACACTTCACAATAAGGTGGAGTTCCTATTTCCCAGCCTCCAGAGGTGCAGTGGACATAGTCTGGTCTTTATTTCACTGTGCTCTCTTTCCCTTCCTGCCACCTTCTTTCACCCACAGAGCAGGACAACTTTGTTTCCTCAGGTAGTATCTCAATTCTTCTGGTTCTTTTCCACTTCAGTAAGAATATTCTGATATTATTCACTTCACAGAATCATAAAATTATGGAACAGATCATTTGGGAAGGGACTTTAAAGATGATCTAATTCCAGCCCTTGCCACATTCCAGTAAGAACAAGATGCTCAGAAAAGATTTTGTCCATTACTAAAAGGTTAAAAAAGTTACTTTGGAATTACAACATGGATCTTTCCCTGGGGTCAGCTCCAAGACCTAATTGCCACCACAGTTTGATTTGAGTCCTTAAAATCAGTCTGAAGCACAGTTTAAGTGTGGCAGAGGATTATGATGCCTTTTGCTCATTGGTTGTAATATTCTGTGGCCTTAAAATATTATAAAGTCGCATTTTAGGGCAGAGTACTGAAGTCATAAACAATGGAATAAACTTTACTTGAACGAGGCAGAAACATCACCACCAAAAATGCTAAATCCAGACTGGGACCTTGTCTGAAGCAGAATCATGTGAGGGAGATGTGACACATCAAATTCTCCCTTCCCAAAAGCCTTGTGGCCCTGAATTAGAGGTCATTAGAGTCCTTTGTCCTGTAAATCTGCATTTAACAGCAGTGTTGGTCAACACATTTTAACAGCTTATCCCATGACATTTTTTTTCTACTTCATATGATCTGCCTTTTGGTCCTCTTTCTTCCAGAACCTGAGGAGTGCTTCTCTTTAACTACTGAAAAATGTACGTAATTTATTAAGGCAGTTCAGTAGTTCCTCTCAGTCTGCAACAGGCAAACCTATTATGCAAACAATACTGTCACCTTCTTGCAGTGGCTTCCTTCTCCCCAGCTATAATGAATTCCCTGCATGCTACTCTGCTGTAAATTCTTCATCTAAAAATTCCATCCACTATGTGATGTGTCAGGGGAAACTGTACTTGACTTTTGAAACAGTTGGGAGGAGCAGAATGATAACCTACTAAAGTGCCTTGCCCTTAACTGAAATTATGGCAAGTAATTAAAGTTAGAGCAAAAAGACTTAAGCTTTGGACTGCTTAGTGTTTTAACTTGGGTGAAATTTTTTTTAGAAGTCTCATTTGAATGCCACATTTGCATATTTATCCAGAAAACATAGAGAGTGCTTAATTGCCTGTGTCCAGCATTCATATTTTGCTTGGAAAACAATGCTTCACATATTCATGAGTTTCATTTCTAGCTGCTGTTAGCACCCATAAATTGACCTGCATATCTAAACAAGCCCTGTGTTTGCTCATTAGAGAAACAAATGTGCTGTATTCCGAGTTTGGCTTTAGAATGGTGTCAGAGACACCTGGCCACAGAGGAGATGCTTCTACCCCACGGGTGCAGTGGGTCTGGCTGAGGTGGGTTCCTGCTCCCACGGCAGGGCTGTGCTTTGCTCTGGGAGCTGGGGAGGTGCAGGTGACACCCCGGGCTTGGCTGCTGCTGGCAGGGCTGGCACAGCCTCAGCTGCCCCAGACTGACCAAAGGGATATTCCACACCAAATGGCATCAGCTCAGAGATAGAAGCTAAGGGGGGTGGAGCACTGGGGAGGAGGATGTGTTGTTTACATTTACCTTCCAGAGCTGTTGGATCTAACCACCAATAACGGGATGGGGTGACCAAGAGGTGTTTCACGAGTTTTTTATTTCATTATCAGTCTCAGTGAAGGTAGAGACATAAAAGATGGTAAAACTCACACCATAACAACAGAAGCCAAAGTTCTCTTTATTACAAGGCCTTTTAAAAGTTTTTTAGCCAACAGGCTGATGCTAAGAGCTTACAAGCATCTGCTTAGGCCAATCACTAAACACTACACGTACACCTTACAGCATACAATAGTTGCTTGTTCCATATTTTTTGTAGCTCAGGAACTTTTTATGCTCTAAATATTTTAAGGCCTAAAATTCAACTCTGTTTCAAACATCTGTCTATGTAAGCTTATGGCAGTGCTGTGAAAGTCCTCTGCTCTTTCAGTTCCCACATAGAGCCACAGCCCCATGTGCTGGAGTCCTGCTTCCCAGGAAGAGGCTGGACCTTGCTAGTTGATGGGAAGCAGAGAATAAAATCTTCAGGCTTTCCCTTTGCTTGAGAGCACACAGCCTTTCACTTTTCTTTTAGTGAACTGCCTTATCTCAGCCTATGAGTTGTTTTCCACCTTTTCTCTCCACTGTCCAGCTGGAAGGGGGAGTGGGCAGAGCAGCTTGGTGGGCACCTTGCATTAACAGAGATATGATTCACTTGATTAAAATTATGCCCACTGAGGTTTTCCTCACTTGCAGAGGAGATTATTTTTAGGATCTCCCAACATTTCACCCACAGAAAATGAACCACTGTAGATTTTTTTTCCCCAAAAACCCCAAAGAAATAAACATATTTGCTTATTCACTTGCCCTGTCCTTCAGCAGCAGGGGACAAACTTAAAGGCTGGGATTTTTTTTCAGGCTGTTTCTGTCACTGAAGCACAGCTTTCCTAGGCAGAATAACCTTTTTGAAGAAGTGGTATTTTTCTACTGCTTTCAGAAGGCATTAATTGCAAGACCTGTAAGCTGAACTCAGTAGACACAGCCAGACAGGTCTAGGAGGGATACAATAGCACCTGAGATGTGGAGGCATGAACTTCTCCAGGGCCTGCCAACTTACTGACCCCTGCTCTTGAAAGATTTCAGGCTATTCTGCTGAATCTTCACAGCTGCTGTCACCTGTGCCAGGTAGGAGCTGGGAGGGTTTTTTTGCTTTATTTGCTGTGTGCAAATACACACGGCAGTCTGAAGGAATAACTGTGTCTGAGAAAGAAGGGAGGGATTCTGTGGCTGTCCTGAGACAGGCTTTGTATATAGCTGTTAATTCTAAAGGCACAAAAGGTAAATGATGATTGCCATTACATAGGGTGAGAGGTGTAATCAGGTGACTTTAAAATCTGAAAATGTCAACAGAAAATGAGTTGTCTTCAAATCCATGGGACAATGACAACAGCCATGTGCTGCAATACGTTACTGACAACACTATTTTTTCAGTTCTGGCATGTCTTGGCCATGTTACAATGGCCAATAGCCAAGCAGGCAAAAAATATGGCTTTGCCATTTTTAAAATATCCCCTGATGCATTCAGGCATTTCTTCTTGCTAACTGGACTTTAGAAAATTACAACAGCCTCTGTTAATTTCAAGAAATATTTTGTAGAGAGAAAGGTGAAGGAGGAGATGCATTTTAAATCATGTTGAAGTGTTGTGGTGGAGATTCCTGGGCATTAAATACCTGCTTTCCTTTAGAAAAAATAATTCAGCTACTGTAGTAGCCCAGTACAAGAAGGCCTGTCCTGTGAAAGGAGTATAATCTGAATTTCCAGTAGCTGATACGATTGATATGGAATGGAGGCCCTCCCTGCCACAAGCACTGACTTTACAAGCAGTCTAAAAATCACTGACCTCTGCAGATTTGCAGAGGAATTGAGGTATAATTGTAGTGTGCTTGTGTTTAAATAAAGGAGTCATGCCTCTCCTGTAGGGTTTTAGCCCCACCTGACCTCAGTGTTGGCACACAGAGCTAGAAAAAATCCTCCCAGTTGGTGCTGTGTTATTTCTGTGCAGTCAGAAAGGAGTCCCTGCCAGACCAGGTGAGGTATTGACACAAAAAGTCTCTTCCTATGGAGTTTGGATCTGAAATGCATTTGAATTAACTGTGTAGGACAGAAAAAGAGCTGAAATTAAAAGAAGTCCCTGCACTGAATTTTCCGTGGCACATGTAAAAGCAGACCCACATTCAGAAAAAAAAGAATGTTTGGAAGGGTGATTGAGCCAGGTGAAGTTCAGCTGATGCTTTGCAGTGTCAAGGAATTGCACAATAGAAAGGTAGAGTTCTACAAAGTGGCTCTGCTGTGAAGAAAAACTTCTAGAGAATGCTATTTGCATTTAGAAAATAGATTATTTTACAGATATTGGCTCCATTTGATAGTCATTCCCTGAATAACATCTGCTGCATTATCCCAATAAATCTGGTTATCTCCCACAGAAATGAGCTGAGCAAAAGATCTGTAGTGAGTTTTGAACATAACCTTTGTTATTATGTGTCATTAACTCATAAGAATCAAACTACATGGCCACTAATGACAATGAACAAGAACAATACAGCTTCTTGCACATTCTGTTCCTTGCATTTCCAGTCTCTAGCCTGCACTTAAAATGCAGCAGTTCTACATCATTTCTCATTTGCCCAGGCCACGGAGTTAATGAGATAGAAAGCATGAAGGATTTATATGGATGAACTCCATTTACTTAATTTCCAACTCAAACATAATATGAAAAACACATGATATATGAATAAAATTGTGTATCCTTTTTTGGCTTTTCCCAGCTCCTGTCCTGCAGCAGGCTGGGTTGAGTCGTTATGGCACACAACAGGTATGTGTCTTGTCAGCAGCAGCCATCAGGCTTTTGACATTTCTGCTCCCTCCCAGCTGCTGGGGGGCGAGAGCAGGAGGATACCAGCTTCTCTTCTCAGTCACAAAGGAAAGGAGGCAGTAAAAGAAGTGCCTCTCCCATCATTTCTTTGAGTATGTTCTCCATTTGTCACAGCAGCAGAGCACAAAGCCCACATGGATTTTGTGGGGCACCCTGGCTTGCAAGCATACATTTAAAACCTCAGCAGAGGAGGATGGCTTCGTGTCTCCAGCATGTGTTTTGCTGAATCACAGACCAGCAGGAATTCATGCCTGTGAAGTGTTTCAAAATGCCTTTACCAGAGAGCCATACTTCAGCTGCATTTCTTCAAATGAGATTGGAAAGAAAGTAAATGAAATCTCAGAACCTGGCTCAAAAACAAGACATACGTTCAATTTCGAGTCAGCTGTCTTGATTTTGCTCAACCCTAGAAATAACATTTACTTTTTGGCATAACCCTGACACAGCAGAACACTATTCATATTTGGATGTTAAAGAACCAGACATCCATTCTCTTGCTTGGTTTGTTTTTCAGATAAAGGTGTGAAAAGTAACACAGCCAAAATACATTAACATGGGATAATTTCAATATTTCCATTAATTGTGCACTTTAAATGACAGAGTAAAAAACCCCTACAGAATAACAACAAAACCCTGAGGAAACATTCTTATTGAGCACTATTTAGACTGTCTAGAGGAAGTGGAAGGTGGTCTCAACCTGGAAGTTATTGAGCAATTAATTGTCAGTATATAATTGGCATTATTTATATATTATATTGCCAGTATACATGTTGGCAATTGCTTTTTTTAGACAATTGAGCACTATTAGAGTCTGAATTGAGTTTGGAGCTAGAAGATAGTATGTGTATTAATCCAAACCTAGCTGGTCTGGTTTAACCAGTCTGTACCTATAACTGGACCTTACAGTTTATGCTCCAACCATTTTCTTCTCTGAAGAGATAACCACAGTGTGATTCTTTTCCAAATGCAATAGTCAGCATTGCTGTGTTTGTAACGCAAAGACTTGCATAAATAGCAAAAAAAAAAAAAAAAAAAAAAAGGAATTGCCATTAAAAGTAAATGAAAAAAATATCTGCAGGTTTTCTGGTTTGTGAATTAGTAAAAAACCCCAATTTTTTCCGTATATTATAATAAAAAAACCAAAGGCAATGATATTCATCTTGTTCTGCAACAACAACAACAACAACAACAAAGAATTCTCAGAAATGAATCTTCCTCTTACAATAGGAAGAAAAAAGATCAGTGAAGTATAAAAAAACCTCTACTGCCATTCGTTCACAACAAGTCACTCCTGACAGAAGCAGACATCACCAATTTCCCAAAATAGCCATTGCTCATAGCCTGGCTTGGCATCAGTCTGATAGTGGGAGGTGGTCAGGGATTGCCCTGGCATCAGCCTGGTGTTTAGGTTTAACTTTGTTTTTATTGTTTTGGGTGTTTTTTTATGGTCATTAAACTCTTTTTGTGTCAATCCATGAGTTTTTCTCCCTTTTGCCTTTCCTGTTCTCCTCTCCCATCCTGCTTTGGGGTGGGGAGGAGTGAAGAAGCAGCTGGCTGAGCTGTTAACTGAGTTAGTTAACTCTCCACAGGCTTCAGAACCAGGTTTGGAGATGGAGGAGTTCTTCTGCCTTAGCATTTGTGGGGTTTTTGGCACAGAATTTTCTTGTCTGCAAACCACTGCATCTCCATGCAGCTTTCCTTGTTCACTAATCTCAATGCCTGTTAGATAAATAGTTTTCCATGCTCCTAATATATGTAATAAAACAGAAAATAGGAACAAACCCTTAAGAAGGTGGGAGTACATTCTCATACACAAAGTACTAATGTTATTAAGCTGAGGTTTGCTGCAGTGTTTCATTCTCTCAGCAGCTGTCCATCACCACCACGTTTCTCTGCTTGGCAAGTTGTGGTTTTTCTGTGTGTTCCTTTCCTTTGGTCATTTATTTCCTTCATAACTGAGCACAGTTTGCACATCTCCTGCTACTCTGCCTGTGGCTGAACACACACAAAAACAGGAAAACAAACAGGGAGGCTCAGCTGTGCTCATTTTGCCACATTTTTGCTGAGAAGCCTGCGTGGGGCCAGTGAGCTGGGGAAGGCAGCTGCAGGAGATGGGTAACAGCATTTATCAATATTTAACGATGCCAGGGAAGCTTAATTCTGAAGTTAGGGAGGTAGAGATTTATTTGGGAAGCTCAAAAGCCTTTATCACCCCAGCAAGGGGCTGTGGAACCCCTGGAAGTCTGTGCAGTGTGGATGTTGTCATGCAGCACTCAGCTCGCTCTGGATGGCTGCGGGTTCATCGCCCACTTGGGCACACAATTTATAAGGATCACTGAGGATCCTAACACTGCCCTCATCCTCCACCACACTGCCTGCTGTTGGATCTTACACTTGCCTGTCATGCTCTGACCCTAAAGAGGCAGGAATTTTTTGGTTAAGGAGTTCTGGCTCATTATAAGTTTGCTCACACGGCCCCTGCAGAGCTCCAGTGCTGCCTTGCAGCATCACGAGGGCACAGCAGGAGAGGAGATCCTGCTGGTCCATGGAATGCCATCACACCCTGATCACTGCCACCCACACACTCGCCTGTCTGTAACTGAGACATTATTTTTTGCTTTCTATTACAAAAATCTTTAAAACATGTGAAAATCCAAGCTGATATGGAAACACATATTTTTCACAAAGTCAGCAAAACAAGATTGTAAAGTTGTCCCTGATTTGATTGCAAGTTAGAAGTAATTTGAAATACATTTTTATTCAGAACATTAGCTAATAGTCTCAGTTGCCAATGTATATTTGGGTTTCTGAACATTTCTTTTATAGAACCACATTTGGTAGACAGACACTTGTTGCTGAATCAGATCCTCTGAACTGAGCCTTGCAGATTGCTGAATTAAACCTGATAACCAGAAATTTAACTCTAGGTTGAAAAGGAATTCCTTTTTTTCATGTTCTATTGGCCAATTTCTGACAGATTTTACCAGGCATTTCACTGCCAACTTCAAATCAGCTTCAATCATAAATACATTCAAGGATTTAATTTTAACTGTACTTAAGATAAAACTGCCACTAAACAGAAAAAAAATAAAACACAACCTCCAATAGACTCCAATATTCCACTTCTTCCAAACTGCAGAATTCTTAAAATGAAAATCCCCTTCACTTTTAGAAGCTGTGAAGTAATGAACTTAGCAATATGGGCTGATGGCCATCAGATATTAGGGGTTTTTTAATGTCAACAATTTCTATAGAAATACAAGATAAATGTCTTCCAGATTTTTTTTTTGCATATCATGCAGTTTATGTTTGCATGTAAGTGGTCTTGTTCTGCCAGGTACCACATGCAACAGTTAATTAAAAAGTCTTTAATTGTCCTGGTTTCAGCTGGGACAGAGTTAATTTTCCTCTTAGTAGCTGGTACAGTGCTGTGTTTTGTTTTTAGAATGAGAACAATGTAAATCCCACACTGAGGGCTTGGTTGTTGCCCAGCAACTCTTACCCTAAGTCAGGGGTTTTCCTTATATTACTATTTAGTTTCTTTCAGTTATTAAACTGTTCTTACCTCAACGCTTGGGTTTTACCTTTCTCCAGCTCTTCTCCCTGTGCCACTGGAGAGCTGGGGAGTGAGCGAGCAGCTGAGTGATCCTTACTTGCTGGCTGAGGCTAAACCACAACACTAATAAATAAAGTAACGTTTTATGCTTGTCACAGGTAATTGTGGTGCACTTTACAGTGGATCACTCCATTTCTCTTCCTGCAGGGCTGTAAAGTTGGCAAGTGGCAAAGAGGAACTCCTCTGCATAGCCTGCCAGTGAGTCCACTGTTTATAATAGTACTGGGAGTATTTTCCATTTGCAAATCAGCAATTGGAACAATGAAGTAATTTTAAGTTATGCTGTTTCTGAATGTGCTTATTGCACAGTGATTACTGCATCATCACCTGCAACATCTTGCTGTGCTGGAAAATGGAAATCATTATCCTAACAAGTTTTCTACAGGATTTTTCATTCAAGTTAGCTAAAGGACTTACAGATGGATCCTGTAAAATGTAAAGAGAGCCTGTTGTAGTATATTTTAAAGATATTACTGGGGAAAAAAAACCCCAAACTGTGGCAAGCACATCTCATAAGTTTTTGTTGTAGGCAATGAGCTAAATACAAAGACAAGAGAGAAGAGGTCCTCTCTTCTTTGTATGGCAGCTCCATCAGCTCTCACTGAATATTCCCTAGGAATTAGCTTTGATAATTTGTCTCTGTTCTGAAATCCTTAAGAGTCATTTTTCCCCCCTCTTCTCTTTATAGGCATAACTTGACAAATAATACCTAAAACTAATCGTGTTGTTTTCCCTGTGTTACACTGTAAAAACCATCTGCCTGCCCTGAATAAGCTCAGCATAATTTTCTCCATGGATCTTGTCCAAGCATTTCTGCCATGAGATCCATCCAGATTAGATGCTTTAGGAGGAAATGGGGCAGCAGAGTAGAAGGTGAGTTTTGTTGTACAGGAAATACTTATAAAATAAGAGAAATAAATGAGCCACAAACAATAATGGTTTCATTGCAATGAATGTCTTGTCTCATCTTCAGCAAAGGTGTAACTACTCAGATTTCCCTTCTGATCTGATCTATTTATGCTGTTTTTCCAAACCACTCTATGCCTATTAACATCCATTTGAAGAGAATAAGAACACAATAAATTCATTTATCTTATAGTTCTTCAAAGGAAAATTTAGAAACATAAGAGGTACAGATTCTCCTTGGCACTACAGTTATATTTTTGACACACACCACTATGTATGACCCCCAACTCTCCTTTCATGGTAGTTGCTTTAACATTAATAGGGGCTCTTCATGGTAAAAAGTTCCAATATATTTGTGTCATGACCTTATAGTGGAGAAAAAGAACTCAGCTACTACCAGGGAGACCTTTTAAATCAATACAAAGTCACACAAACTCACATCTCTGTCATCAACCATTCCACAGGAAAAACAGCTATTTATTTATTTTAAAATCCCAACTTATTAAAACAATTATAAAGAGTCTAAGTTATCATGAACTCCAAATTCTAATGAAGAGTTTGGTAAGGAACATAGGTAAACAGATTCTCTGTTAGATATTAACTTTAAGGTCATGCAGGAATTGTTAAAGGGTTTGAAAATCAATATATGGCACATACATACTAAAGGAATTGTAGAAAAAGAAAAAGGAATTGGAAAAGCATAGCAATCAAACTCACTATATCTATAATCTGTGTACTTGCACTATTTTATACATTCAGCTATCTCAAAAAATTAAGAGATTGTTGCAGAAATTTGTCATTTCAGCTAACAGATCCAGCAGCTCGTAAAATTCATCCATGAAGAGGGAAGAAAACAGGAGAGCCACAGTCAAAAATAGAAAGCCTTTGAAATAAATGTCTTATCTCCATCCTCAGCAAAAATAGTTGAGGGGTTTTTTGCTGACCACAGGTTGATAAAATTGTAGTGGATAAAATCCCGCATTGGTTTTGTATCAGAATAATTGATTTTGTCAGAAGTGGATGGATTAAAGCAGCTAAGCACCTGGCCCACTTTAGGCACTGAAATTAAAATCTTGAAAAACACACTCATTTAAATTCACCAAAATGTTTAGATTAGCACACGATCATTGTGCTGAGCACAACAGGATGGAGAATTCAACTTCTTGTAGGAAAGTTCTACACTGAAACTAGACAAACCTATTTACCAGCTGGTCACCCAAGGTATACGATTTTTACAATTACTAGTTGAAAAAACCCACAAACTTTAAAAAGCTATTATTAGTGAAAATCTCAGGCAGACTCCAAGAACAAATTCTTCACCAGAGTCATCAGCGCATTCCCAGGAAATGTGTAAGGTGGTAAATGCACATGGTTAATCCCCCCTTCCCAAAACTTTGAAGAAGACCAAGGCTGGGAGCCTTGGGATACAGAGGAAGGTAGGGACGGTAGGCCTGGTGCTAAAGAAAACAGGAGGAACTTGAATGTCCTTTTTAATATAACAATTTTCACTGTTTTACTAATGAGGGCTTTCTGTAGCAAGCACAAAACTTGAGCTGTTACACAGTTCAAAGATTAATGTGACTAAACCCAGAGGTCACTGCCAGGTCTTTATGTGTGGGACAGTTTTTGGCAGGGTTCCATGAGTCTGGCAAATTGTGGGATTGCACCTTTCACTGTTACCATGCTAAATAAGCAACACAATGCTTAACACCACGGGATTAACCCCTTGCTTTTGGGTGAAGTGCCTTCTAAGTACAAGTGCAGCCACCTTCCCAGATTTATGCCAGTGCCTCACGCTCCGAGGCGCAGCAGCCTCTCAGGATGGCCCATGACAGCCCTGTGGTCATGTGGCAAAATAAATAAGGACTACCTGCTCACCATTTTTATTAAAACAGCATTTTCACAGCAGAGCCTGGGAACACTACATCTTGCAGGAGTGCTGCTGTAGTGCTCGAGGTCACTACTGCAGAACAGACGCATTTTTATAAGTTGATGGAAAGATTAGATGTCAAATTTAATAAAGCCTTTGGCTCTTTTTCTATTATTCTATGCCATGGATCCTCTCTCTGCTTTGAAGTAGCATATTTTTTCATTTGGTGGTGGCAATAATTCAAATATATAAACCACCACATATCATTTAATATAATTTGCATTGACTGGCAGGTTTAAAGCTGACCTGTATTAATGAATTTTTGCATATGTAATATATGTGATACAGACAGATTAGGGGGAAAATCTTATTAGTAAAGTAGAGGGAAAGCTGCATTTGGATGAACAAAAGTTTCATTTCTTCTGCTCTGGAAGATTCTAGAAATTGGATATGACTGCACATTTAAAAAGAACAATTCAAAAATTCTTACTATTAATGAAAAATAATTATTAAGCTGACTAGCCAGAGCCTGCACAGGGTCTCTGAGAGCAGTCTCTTTCCTTGGCTCACACAAACCAAGATTTCATTACATTCAAGTTGAGCTGCACAGGAATCCTGTGCCATGATGGTGATGCTGGCTCCTATATAAGGTTTATTTATCCAAGACTAAAATACCTTACTGGAAAGGTACTGCCTCTGACCAAACTACCAGGGAGAATGATCTGAGAGATGTTTCTGTATGACTTTATCATCACAGAATAATTAATTAGCTGGCAGCTGGAGAGTCACCAGGGCTGTATGAAATGATATCAAAAAATTTCTTTAAGATCTGGATGAAAACATGATAACACACTGAAAAACCCTCCAGAAGCAGTGACATTTCAGCCAAGCAGGGTGTAGGTACTGCTCTGAACCTTTCAGGACTCAAACACTGCAGTAGGCCTAGTGAAAGGACAAAAACCCAAGGGTAAGAAACAAGTGGAGAATTGAAAGACAAGAATATTCTCCTGATAGACCATTAAAACAGCAGTGAGGGTTTGAACAGCTGATTGGAAGAAAATCTGGCAGGAAAACATCTAATGGGAGGACAAGGCACAAACGAAAATCCTTCAGCCTCTTAAGCATCTCTACAGCTGTTTAGAAAACAAGGTGAAGTAAGAGGAAAGTTTACAGTTCTTGCTAAATAATTGTTTGCTAAAATTGAAAATATCAACTTTATATTTTGAAACTCCTAGGAGAAGTATGACCTGCTCAAAGATAGAATCATGCTCACCCCTTGGGGTTCCTGTCTTTCTCTTCAATGACCTCATTCACTTTCCTCAGATTCTTTTAAGGAATCAAAGGAAATTAATCAGTTTCTCACGAAACGAAAAGAGATAAAGTATTTTTGTTTCCTGGAAAAACACTGAATAATAGATTGAGCTTATAAAAATCTCTCCAGCATTAGAGGTGAGCAAGGTCAGAAGACACTTGACAGCAAAAATGCCTCTGACCTTATTACTTATAATGATGCAGTATTTCATGTACAGCCTTTTTACTCCTGTTTCATGTTTCATCCACAGAGCGAAACCTTAATTTAGACTGGCCCATCCAACACCATTGCCTACAGTTTCACAGACTTGATTCTAGATAAGGTGAAATTTTCCTATACTTCCAAATACAGAAGAATAAAGCTGCTATAATGGAGTGCAGGTGAAGCTCATTTGGGGTAATGAGTTTCTAAATGGATGTTTTGCAAACAAAACGCTCTTTGTGACCTGACAGCTCACCAATTCACATGCTGTTCCTAAATGGTTTGTTTTGTTCTGTTGGAACTCAAGTGGAAATGAAGATTTCTGCTGGTGGTGGAGGTGCTTTGGCAAGGGACAGATCAGTCAGCTGCGGTTCATACAGCAAGATTCACTTGTTTCCCCCTTTTTTTTTTTGTGCTTGAGCTGATTCCTGCCTACCCCTTTAGTCAGAGGAACAAGCACATAAGTTTGGGACCTGGAAGTCTGGAAATTTTTTAGGAATTAAGATAACAGGTGATAAACACAGGATTCAGGAAGCTAAAGTTCAGGGTTCACCTTGTACTGACTGTTGCTTAAAAGCATGGCTTAATTCTAGGTAAGAAATACGTTTTGAGGAGGGGAGCACAGGTATCATGACAGCTCCTGGGTGTAGAAATTTAACATTAAACCATCCAAGACACAGAGTGCTCTACACAGGCATTCCAGAGGGGCTGCTTTTCCCAGCAAATCCTGCCCACTACTGGCACTACTTGATCTAATGGAGCCTTCTTTGAGCTAATAAATTCCGGATTTTACATCACTGGATATGAAATAGATTCCCAAACATCTCTAGCTGTTTGAATTCCCAGGCATCAGCTGGAGTGACTCATTGTATTTCCCTGAATGAAAAAAAAGAAAAAAAGAAAAAAAGAAAAAAAGAAAAAAAGAAAAAAAGAAAAAAAAGAAAAAAAGAGGGGGTAAGAATGGGAAGATGACAGAAGTGCAGAAACAGCTGCAAGGAAACAATTATCCTGCAAAGCATCCCTATATGCCATGATCCTAAATTCCAGTGTGATTCAAGTGTGCGTGGTTATTTCCCCGAAAGAAAAATGGAGATGGAGACCAGAACCACATGATGCAAATTTTACAGCACAAATGAAAACATTAACCTACAAAATTGAGCAGTAACAAGACCTGGGATTGATTACGGATAACACATCAGCTATGTGCACAATGTCTGGTAGCAGCAAGAAAGTAAGTAACGTTTTGGCATCTATTATGTCTCTAGAAGTGAGATATAGCAATGAAAAGTTAGATATTCACATATAAAGCAAGAGCAAACCCTCATTTCCTTTTCTTTTTTAGTACATTACATAAAGAGTACAAGAAGCTAGAAAAGATTTTTAAAAGGTTCTCAGACTAGCACTGGAAACAAGGAAATTCCTCATAAGGAATGAGAAACCAGGGTCTGCAAGGTATCCACAAAGGAAACTGAGATCTTGGATTAAAATATAGGTTAAAAACACCCCCAAAAAGGAAAGACAGATGTCAGATTAAGGTAAGGTATTTCAAACAATAACAGCTAATGGTAAAGCAAAGACATAATTTTACATAGTTTAAATGATGGTAGAAGTCAGCAGCTTGAAGTAATTTGGATGGAATTAGTACATAGATGAATAGCTGTTGCATGCTGCAGAGGAAAAAAAAAAGGTTGTGCATCAACTCAAAGGAGCACTTAGCTACAGAACATAGGCAGGTTGGGCCATAAAAGAACTTTAGGAAGTAAATAATTTTATCATCCCCTGTTGCAGATAACCTATCCATGCTAACAAGTTCAAAAAGTGTTCTCTGCAATGGATTTGATTTAGCTTTGGTGATGCAGAAAATACACATGATAAAATCTGCAGTTCAGCCTCTTTCCCCTGCTGGGCCCCAGGGCTGGAGCAGCTTTTCAGGTGGGATCTCACCTGAGAGGGCAGAGTCCCCCCTTTCCTCCTAACCACGCTGGGGATCAGCCCAGGACACAACTTTGGCTTTCTGGACTGTGAGTTTGCATTGCTGGCTCATGTCCAGCCTTCCATCCACTGTGGGAAATCGAGGCACAGAAAGCTCCCAAAACCTTGTGCATGCAGGCTCAGACATGGAAATGAATACAGGGTTTGATTTAAGACCTTGGAAGAGGCTTCCAGATTTAGAGACCAGAAGCAAGAATGTGAATTTGTAGTTTAGGCAGAAATATGTCACACTAGGTAGTGGAAAGTGTTAAAGTTTTAAAGTTTAGCTATAGACCTAGTTATAAAGGTAATAAGAAGTTATAAGGTGTGGCAATGTAGGTTTGTGTGGCATTAATTGATTAAGAAAATTGATTAAGCAATTGATTAAGAAAATCCACACTGCAGAAAAACATGTAAAACAAAAGAATTACTGATTGGTGTAAAGACACTAAATAACTTTGTGGCTGTAGTTTTGATGCCCTGGGAAGGCTGGCCTGAAACAGAGCTGGAGAATAAAGTAGGGATTTCCTGAAAGGCCTTTAGGATCCACCTTGGGCAGAACAGGGCCTGACCAGGGCTACACCCAAGGTGGATCCAAAATGGTCACAAAATATCAAACCAGTCATGAGGTCTCACACTTTTATAAGTTTTGGTCCATTTGCATATTGGGGTTTAATTGTCCAATTCCAGGTTGTGAGGTCCTGTTATAAATGCCAATCAGGTATTCCAATTTTAAATAATAATTTGGGTTTTTTCCACTATTTTCCACTATTTTCCACAATTAATAACAAATCAAATCACAGAATTTCGATAACCCACCAACAGCGGAGAAACTTGACAGAGTTTTCCCGGGAAATGTCAAGGGTGAACAGTGAGATACAGGGTCTGGCAGCCTGCTATCCCCCCAACGGGTCACAAATTCCACCTGTTTGGGGCTTGGGTTTTATACACTTTATTTAGCCCGTGGCAATATTTCCCCCGATTCACCATTGTTTCCCCACTAACTAAACAAAATTCGGGAGGCTCCCCCACCAAGCAAAAAGAGTTCTTTTTCCCAGTTCAAATGTTAATGTCCAATTTCAATAGGTCCTTATAGTTGATGAGTGGTCGAGATATCGAGGATGTGGCTTGATGGTCCATGGAGGTGGCACCCAAGGTGTGAGTTGCTGGTGCCAGATTATCTCTGGGGTCCCCTCCCTGGTGCTTGGGCAGCTTCGGGCTTTCCTGGAAAATCCATTTGTTCTCTTATGAATGGAGGCGCCGTCTGTCTCAAGGCTGTCAGTTTCGCCGTTTGCTGCAAAGTCTCTTAAAACATAAATTTCTACCTGATATCACATTATACAACTTTATAAATTTCTAATTTATCATAAGAACATGAATTAACCATCTGTGCTTATAACAGGTCCCATCCTTCTTGTTCCTCCCTTCAGCCACCCTTGTTTGTGCTGTTGGGCCTGAAAGTTGTCCTTGGTGTTGAGCAGGAGAAGGATTTGTTTTGTGTCCCTGCTCTGTGCAGAGAGCTCAGCAGCGCTGAATGTGAGGCTCAGAACTGCACCCCTGGGCAGCACAGAGTCTGAAAAACATGAAAGATAAAACTTAAGGCATCCATTTATTGGCTAATAAGGCATTGTAACTAGAGATACCACGATCTCTGACCTCTGATGTGAAGACGTTCTCACCCTCTCATGAGACTGACACAGAGCAATAAATCATCCTTTTAACACATCTCTCAGTGGTCCTGTCTCTTGCTTATCCTGATAATCCACAGCATCCCCAAGTCCCCTTCCCTAAGGCTGTTCCACCCCTCATGGGGCAGGACCCCCCTGCAAAACAACCTCAGCAGCAGAGGAAGCTGCAAGTGTTTAACCTACAGCAGCTGATCCCTGGCACCAGGGAGTTTTGTCACCTGACTTCACCTTCCATAGGTCAGTTGGTACTCTCTGGACTTGTCCTGAGCATCTTGAATTTAAAGTGTTATCTTGAGGGTTTTGTGAAATTTTGATTTATCCCTTCTTCTAGTGTGTGAGTTTGAAATACCTAATGCATGCACAGTCCACAGAAGACAGCTGAAGAGGTTGGGGCACTGGGAAGCCTCTGGACTTAAGATGCTGTCCAAGCAAGTGGAAAAACAAATGTTTGACCTCTTATTAGGTTTATAGAATAACTACACCATTTAAATGGGTGGGGGGGGGAGGGAGATTTTAAGGAAAATGTGGAACACCCAAAGTGCTTCTGTCTGACAGCTTGCCTTTACAAAGGCATTGTGGGGGAATGAAAAGTTGGGATTTTAAAATGAAAGCCATGATTAAACATGTTAGGCAATATAAGTGTAAAAAAAATAATATCTGCTCATAAAATACTCAGGAGTTTGAACCTTGTCAGACAAAGCCAGGTCTCCTGGGGCTTTAACATCCCTAAGCAGAATGCAGGAATTGATTTTATTTTCACATATTAAATTTGGTTTCATGTCGATAGTGTTGCACTTCCTACCAGAAAACAAATGTGATCACCATCAGCAACAAAAAGGCACCATCTGCTACAAAAATGAAATGTATGCCATAAGACCATAAAGTAGTTTTAATAAGTGGGATCTATTTATGTATCAATAGATGTTAATGTATGCTAATAGGGTGAGGGAGAGACACAGACTATGAATTCTCCTGAGTTTCATTACTCTTTGATCAAAATAGGACCCTCAGTTATTAGACTAGGCGTATAAATTTTCTCTTCACTTTAAAAGCGGAGTTAAGTTTCTACCTAAATCAATAGAAAATAATGTTTCCCTGCCAAAGCTGTAGTGACCATCTCCAGATAAATACCCAAGCTTGGAAAATCTTCCATCTGTATTCCCATTCAGCATTCAGAAAGAGGGTTATGTCTGATTAGTGTCAGGCTGGAAGGGTGGATTAAATAAAAGGGGATCCCCTGCCATTCTCTAGGCTTATATAAGGCATTGTAACTAGAGATACTACGGCTTCTGGAGTGAGGATGCTCTCACCCTCTCATGAGACTGAATATTAAGAGCAATAAATCATCCTTTTAAAACATCTCTTAGTGGTTCCCATCTTGTCATGATCCCTATACTTCCTTCAGGTCATCCAAACACAGGGTGAGGAGGAGTTCCCACTGCAGCTGCAGGAAGCATCACACTCACAGTCCCTGACCCTAGCAGGAGATTTCACCCACCCAACTTCTGCCAGAACTGGGAGGCACCAAGGTGAAAGCAGTCTTGGAGACTCCTGGGGTACATCAAGGATAATCCAGAGGATTTGGAAACTCAAGAGAAGGAGGTGCCTTACTGGATCTGTGTGGACACTGAAAGTGAGAGATCAGGCAGCAACAGCACAGTCTGAGCCTGTCTGAAATCAAATCACATCACTTTCTCACACTGGCCTGAGAAATTGTGAGGAGGAAACAAAAACAATCTTTGGAAGGTGAGGACCATTAAGGTAGAAAACCGTTAGCAGGTGGTGTTTTTCTAACTTATTTACTTAGAAAAAACTGTCAAGGGGTGTTGTTCTGAGTGTCCAATAGTGTTTCTTTCTCAGAACTGTCTATAAAAGGATGCTGAAAAATAAAGATATCTCTCTCTCTCTCTTGTCTTGGAGATCAGAATTCTGCGTGTCGTTACTGTCGCCGTTCCTAATCAACAATGACAGATCTGTATCACACCTGCACAGAGGAGCTCATTGAAGTGGGAGCTGATGGTATCCTCAGTTGCAGGGATCATGTCCTGGTGCAGTTCATGATTCGAGGGCTATAGCCCAGGAGATCAAAACCCTACCAAAGTGAATTTTCAGTCAAAAAACTGATGGGTGGCATTTCCTGGCAAGCTCTCCTCAGGGATAAAGGAGCTGGACAGAGCTGACAGCCCTTTAAAATATTTCCTTTACAGCACAAACCCCTTGATTCCCATGTGCAAGTTACCAAGTAAGAAAGGCAGAAAACCAGCATGACTGAGTAAAAACCACTTGGTCACACTGAATCACAGGAGGCAGTGGAGGCAGTGGAAGCAGGGACAAAAATCCTGGAAAGAATACAGGAATATGGTCCAGCAGTGTAAGGAAGGGATCAGGAAAAGTAAACCATGTTTGCATCTAAGTTTGACAAAGAATGTAAATTATAATTTATAGTAATGATGTCTTCTGCTAGTGAGTTGGGCAGAAAAGGAAGATTTACAAAGATGTACCCCTGCCTTGCACCCCCAATGGCTAACACAGGAGGTCTGGTGACAATTGGCATGGAGAAGGCTGAGTACTCAACCACAGTTCTTGCCTCAGTTTTACATGGCAATCCTTCTCTTCACACTTCTCAAATCCCTTAAAGTCAAGTCAGAAACTGGGGGTAGGAAATCTCTCCCATCGTAAGTGAAGATCAAGTGTGAGCTCAAATGACATGAGCATAGACAAATCTGTGGGGCTCAATTATATTCATCACTGGGTCGTGGGGGAAGTGGAAGATGTAATTCCTAAGCAATTCTCTCTCTATCATATTTGAGAAGTCCTGGCCTAGTTCTGGTCTAGACAGGGTTAATTTTTTGCCAGGAGGGGCCCAGCAACGACCCTGAAGTTATTCCATGCCAACTCACATTGTTGCCAGGTGTGGGGGAAAGGGAGTCTCTCCCGGGGTGTCGGGATTCCTCCTGGTGGACAAAGCAGGGCTGAGGGAGCCATCTGGTATTGTGTGCTTCCAGGGAGTTCTTCTGTGTGAATCATTTCTTTTACCATCTGCCATCAGTACTGGTGCTTTTAGCATTCCTTTTCTTATCTCATTACTTTTTCCAGCACCTAGTTCTGATCTCAGCCCACGATCTTCACTTCTTTCCCTCCAGTTGTGCTCTCCAGCTGGCAGGTGAGTGGTCTGGAGGATCCTGGAGAGGGCACTGAACTGGGGAGCTCCATTCTTACTCATGGACATCACAACAGTCATATGAGGTCTGCAGGTACAGGAAAAAGGGAAACAGCACTGGGCTTTTGTCTCTTTTGCTGCCTTATATTGAGAGACATTTAATCTTATTTTGATATGAAGCTTCTGTTTTCTGGTGGGTTTCTGTGTGGAAGAGGATTGTGGTAAAATATTTACTTACACTTTCTAAATTCCTGCACAAAGAAATTCCCAGTGCAGTCTCTTCAGGGTGCGGGTTTTAGACAACCCTAAATAAATGTGCAGATTTAGGAAAGAGAAAATGTTGGGTTTTGAAGTTGTTTGAAGTCTACTGTCTTAGCAAAGTTATGGAGGAAGAAAAACATGACTCTATGAATGTACACTCTGCAGTTTGGTCAAACAAAATGTAATTTTGATATTACTTTCAGGATTGATTCTTTCTCTGGATACTAATATTATGAGCTAGTCAGAGAAGGAACAGAAAGAGCATCTGTGTACAAGACAGCACAAAATTCCAGCAGAAGATCTAGCATCTCTAGAAATCCAGGACTTAGCTGAGATTCATTCAGAAATCCTTATATTTTCAGTTGCTCTCAGGATGTCAGACAGATAGCACATACTACATCTGGGTAAAGCTACAGCTGCTGCTTTCTTTGCTCTTTTAAGCATATTATATTTTTATAGAGCAACAGAACAAGGCAAAGTAGTGAAGGAGAGGATAAAAGAGATACTCAAGGTTATCATTTGCACACGCTGTAGTAATAGATCTACTCCTAAAGGGCAATGTTAAGCCCTGTCAGTGGTACTGGTAACCTAATTAACCATGAATGCTATTCAAATGCAGCAATGTCAAATTAAGTTTTCCTCTTTACATACTGATAGGCCTAGGAATGCTGGAAATAAATATCATCTTTAAGGCTGGATTCCAATATCTCATATCTGCTCTGCAAGCTGTTAAACACTATTAGTTTTCTTGGACCACAAAGGCATTTAAAAGGACACATGTACCAGATTTGTTGTTTGTTGACACACTGTAAAAGAACAATATACTCTTATTTTACTTCTCCCAAGAAGATTTAGAGAGTCACTGACATTAGTAAACAAATAAAAGAGAACCATAAAAATTCTTCATAGTTTTCTTGTCTAGAGCTTGTACAGATGAAAAATAATTGTCATTGAAATTTCCTTGCAAAATTATGTAGATTATGATTTGTTTCTCTTAGAGACAAAAGTGGCTGTGAGGAAACGAATATTATGTCTTTTAAAGTTCTTTTTAAGGCTATTATCCTTTCCATTTGTGAGAACTTTTGTTCCCTCTTTTCATTTATTACGTTATGAGCTCCTCATTTCTGGTACCTTCTCTGTTGAGGGTCTATAAGCATTCTCAGATTTCTGTGTGGGCTAAAGGACTTTTTTTTTATGTGAATGTTTCAAATTAAGACTTTTGCTTTTCTGTGGCACCTAATTCCCTGAGTTTCTTTTTCTGAAGATTTAAGGTACCTACAAGGATGGGGAAGGGTCTGGAGGGGAAGACTTAAAGGAAGGGGCTGAGGGCACTTGATCTGTTCAGCCTGGAGAAGAAGTTGAGATCAGACCTGAATGAGTTTTTCAATATCCTTATGAGGTGAAGAGGAGGGGAAGACACTGATCTCTACTCTGTCATGACCACAGGAACATCTAGAGCTGTGTCAGGGGAGGGTTAGGCTGGATATCAAGAAAAGGTTCTTCCCCAGAGGGTGCTGGGCACTGCCCAGGCTCCCCAGGGAATGGGCACAGCCCCAAGGCTGCCAGAGCTCCAGATGGGTTTGGACAATGCTCCCAGGGATGCACAGGGTGGGATTGTTGGGGTGTCTGTACAGGGACAGGAGTTGGACTGAATGATCCCTTTGGTTCCCTTCCAGTTCATGTTATTCTATAATTCTGTGATGTTATGGTTCTGAGTCTGCCGTTCTAGGGTTCTATGGGACAAATTCTGCTGCTACAGAGATAACCACTTTTCTAACTACTGTTAAAAAAAGATCTGCTTCACTTGAAGGGATGAAAAAATGGACATGTCAGGCTCAGTCAAAGATGAAGTGGTCAGCAGTAAGTTAAAATATGTGCTCTGAGTTTCCCAGCTGCCAGCTCTGTGTCCTGTGCCAGCTCTGCTGCTGGGGGCTGCTGGGGTGGGGCAGCCCACGGAACAGCAGCTCATGAAGGGAACTTCAGGCACAAGGCTGGAAGGTCTCAGTGTCTCTACCATCACACAACCAACAAGGCTGGAAAGGCCCACAGTGCCTCATCTGAGCCCACCTCCCTGCTCCAGCAGGGCCATGCCAGAGCACAGGGCACAGGATTGTCCAGATGGTTCTGGAACGTCCCCAGTGAGGAAGACTTCACCCCCCACCTGCTCTCTTTCAGTGCTCTGTGCTGGAAAGTTCTTCCTCTTGTCCAGGTGAACCTTTCTGGGCATTGCTTCCCACCTGTTTCTCTTGTTGTGCCACTGCTGGGCCCCATGGAGCAGAGCCTGGTCCATCCCCTTGACAATGACACAAAGACCCTCAGCTCTCCCTCCTGCTTTCCGTGTGTGCACCTGAGATCTCTCTGTGCTTCAGCAGACCTGCCAGCTAATGGATTCTGCAGGGAAGGGGACGCTGAGTGAAGCCTCTCAGAGCTGAGTGGTTTGAGGGATGTGTGAATGCCTGCAAATTTATTCCTCAGGTTTCTCAGTATAATGGGCTATAACTCAGTGCAGGTACGGCACCAAAGCCTGTTTCTCTCGGACAAAGTGAGAATAAAATCCGGGAGACTAATGGAACATAAAATGCTTGTTTATATCCCCGACAGAGCTGTCTGTGTTGCTCTCCATGTCTGAAGTACATGCAGATATACATTACCCATCTGACCTGCACCATCTGGGGCAGGCATTTGCTGTTCCACGCAAGTAAGCCATGAGGAAATAAGGAGCTTTTAGTAAGCTCTCCGTTCTTTGCTTACTTACTTAAGCTAGACAGGAAACAGGAACAACCAACTCTCAGAGCCTCAGCACCTTGCTGGACTGGTCTTTGCATGTTTGTACTAGGACTAAGTACGTGGCAGGTGGCTGATGAAAACAATAAAAACAACAATAATGCTGTTCTGAGCTGAAATTTGGATTGAAATTACTTCATTGAATTTGAAATTAAAATTTCATCTTTTTTTTTTTTCCTTGGAGGAGAAAAACATGATATTTCAGAACAGTTCATATTTTCAAACTTTTACAGGTCTCTTTGCAATTAAGAATCTTGAAACATTTTGCATGAACTTTGCAATGAAACTTTATATAATTCCATAAAGAAGTCCAGAATTGCTTGTCTTTCTTTTGTAGCTTCTTTTTGCAGTGAGAATTGAGCAAAGGAGACACCTTATTTTGGAAATAACCACGAATCATACTTATTTTTTTTCTCACAATATGACTAAATCTGCTGATAATGCTCTCCAAATTTACACATTACCCAAAAAGTAATGAAGTCTACGCAGTTTTTCTCAGCGGCATCTCTTAATGAGACTGCTTTAAAACAGGCAGAAATGCCATCTGCTGCTACTCACAAGAATCCCCCTCTCTCTCACCCCTGGGTAAAAGGGACTCATGATGAAGCACCAGCATCTGTGTTTGTAGCAAAACAGTAAATTCGGTTTTTAGTTACTAAACCAGTTCAGTGTAGCCCTTACACTGGTTGGATTTGCCTTTGTTAGGAATTTAGCCACGCATGTGTGGGATCTCCTCTGATACTATCAGCATCCAGTTTGCTGGCAGGAGTTTACAATGTACACAATAAGGTAAAGGGAAAAATTCTACCATGTTCCTACCAGGCTCTTCTGAGGAGAAGTTGTTTTTATATAAGATGTTTAGGTGAAAAAGAAAATTAACTCAACAAAGGTCCTTTATAGTCTTCTGTGAAGGCATCTAAGAACCAAAGGGAGTGATAAGTACAAAAAAAAAGAAAAATGCACCATACACAGCAGACTGGATTCTACCACCGTACTTCCAGCAGCTCCAGAGGAAGAGGAATAGAACTTTATATATATTTTTGAGCAAGTTGTTCAAGACTTGTAAAGACTTTACTTAGCCATTTTTCCAAGTGTACCATGGTAAACTCAAAACACATCACCAGGAAGGAAAACCAGACAAATCTAGGGGAAAATCCAACTAGCCAGCTGAAATAATTTCAATGAGCTATCCATGGAATCAATCTTGCAGTGAGAGAATGACAACATGGAGTAGCTGAGCCCAGCTGCTCAGCTCCTCTATTGCTGCAGGTTCTGTTTTATTCATGGGAACTCCTACACCTGCTGCCATCTCATCTGTTATCTCGCTGGAGTCTCTTCTCAGAGCACAGGCACAAAATCCCAGCCTCACTGGCAGATGAAGTGTTTGCCTACACACTGTACAGTAATCACCCAGTTAGGTGAGCTCCTGCTTCTGCTGCCTTGTCATTGTCAAAAGACAGACTGATCAGAGTTGTTGAATGAACTCAGGCATAAAAGTTGTATTCCCTTTTCCTTAGTTAAAAGTTCCCTTCTGAAAAATGAACTTTCCAGTACCATAAACAGTGAAAAATACATCAGTTTTATTAGACAATACTGTTCATTTAAGAGTTTGGTATAAGGACAAATAGTTCACCTATAAGGACTTGATTTTCACTAGCAAATTAATTGATTTTATAACTGAAAAGCAGAATGTATGTTTTGTTGAACACATGAAAATTTCATAGACCAACTACATACCACAAGAAACAACAAAATTGCTGGTAAAGAACTAGATTGATGTTAGATGGTTTAAAAACACAGCAGTATTAATCTAGCCTAAGTTCAGAAGAGATTTTGAGGAGGCACTTTGATGAAGATGAAGATGCCACCTGCACCTGTTAACTCCTCCATTTCTCTGTTAAGTGAACACTGTGGTCCTTGATCACTCACTCACATGCACACAAAACTAAGGACAAGGACACAGAATGCTGAGGGATGTAGCAATACTGGGAGTCAGGAAAGAGTAACACAATGAAGCTGATCTTGGAAAATGTCAGGTTAATACTACCAAAGAAGAATTATTTTAAAACTTCGGAGATTCACTGTTGATACGAGAGGAAAGTAGAACTCATAAAAGGCAACAAATGAAACCTGCATCAGTAAGGCAGAATGCCAGATGAAAGAAAAATTGCAAGTAGGGTTTCTGTGCTGCATTTGTTAAAGTCATATCATGATATATATATGCAGAAATAACACCAGGTTGCACCACGGTTGCACAACCCACCTGCAACATCATATTTGACTTTATGGCTGTAAGAGGGTGCCAGAAATAATGAGATACACTGCACAAATAAAGTGAAGATGATCGAGTCCTGCCAGACCAAGAACTCTAAACTTTGTTCATTCAGGTGAATAACATTTTGGAAAGATGTTGTCACCCGTTTTTGTGAAGTTAAAAAAGTCTTTATTAAAATCTCTACCTTTTCCTTGTGTCTCTGTTTTCCAGTTTTTAGTAATCTGCATTGCCTCCTGGGTTGGACTGACCTTGGCTGGATATTTGGTGCCCACCAAGATGCTTTATCATTCCCCCTTTCTCAATGTGACAGCAGAGAAAAACTATGATTAAAGGCTGGTGGGCGAGGTAAGGACAAAAATATCCCTCACACATCACCAGCACGGACAAGATAGACAGCTCTGGGGAATTCATTTATTACCAAATAACAAAGGAGTAGGATAATGAGAAATGACAACAAACTCAAAGCAAACTTTTTCCTACCCTTCCTTCCTCCTGAGCTCAGCTTTGCTCCCAACTTGTATAGCTCCTAAACCCGAGCAGCACAGGGGACAGGAACAGGGGTTGTGGTCCCATGGTTTTTCTGCTGCTCTGTCCTCAGCACGTGCTTCCCCTGCTCCAGTGTTTGGTCACACCCATGGGAGAAAATCCTTCATGAATTTCTCCAGAGTGAGTTCTCCTATGGGCTGCAGCTCTTCACAAACTGCTCCAGCATGGCTCCCTTCCACAGGGTCAGTCCTTCAGGAGAAGGCTGCTCCAGCCTTGGTCACAAGTCCTGCCAGGAGACTTGTTCTACTTCAGCCTCCTCTCCAGATGACAGCTGTGAAGGCTCTGCCAAGGGTAGAACTCCTTCCACTCACTTCTTCCACTTCTTCCAGTCAGGTGTGGCCAGCAGTAGTTCATCTCAGAGCTGCCTGGAACGGACTGTGCTGAGCATGAGGGAGCTTTTGGCATTTTCTCACAGAAGCCACTCCTAAGAGCCCCTCTGTATCAAGGCCTTGTCACAAACACCCAGTACACCTCTGGGGAATAACCTGGATCACTCAGGGAGTGTGAATACAACAGTGTGTGGCCAGAACACCCAAAAGTCTCTCCTCTGAGAGGTTTCTTGCCCAAACACTGATGGTTATGATCAAGAGGAAATTAAAAATAACAGTTTCCTTATGGTGACAATTGGCCAAATTAAGATCTATCCAGAGCATGATCAAGAGACTTTGGATGAAAGAAGGAGTCAGCTTGGAAAGGTGTAAAATTAGGGTTGGGAAATGTATGATGCAGGGATTGAGAAGAAGGTAACAAACAGCAGTGAGCCTGGGCTTGACACCCCAGGAGCCACCTCTCCACCAACCCTCCAGGCCAGTGTTTATGCTCAGAGGAGGAGAGAGGCTGTGGGATGGCAGCACACACGGCGTGGGGGTGGATCAACAGGAGCATGTGAACCACACAGCGTGGGAGTGTGTGCTTGGAACACCTTGCAAAAAGGAATTTATAAGGTTTTATTAACAGCTGTTGAGTGTGTAGTGATGCTGTTTAAGTGTCATGTTGCTGCTACCGATTACAAATTTATAGCTCTGGGATTGCCATTTCATTACCTGTTGTTTGAATAAAAATCCATAAACAATTGTGATCCTGACTTGAGTTTAAATACATAGCCAGAGCAGTCTTTTCTTGTGTCATTCCATAGGTTTCATGTCATGCCTGCCTATGTGGCTGGCATGGTCACCAATTCCATCTTGGTAGCATTCCAGAAGGCTCAGTGGAGGATCACTTTCTTTATTCCTTGTCACTTCTGATTTTATACATACATCACTGCTTGTCTCTGATTTCATATCTTCATTGTGAAGGAGTGGTGACAATACACCTAAACTGCCAAAATTGGTTTGAAAAATTTCCCACTGAACTACTGCCTATTGGAAAAAACTATTTCAAAAATCCACATTTGCTTTACTCCCAGTGCAGAAAGTGAGCTTGATCAGACTCTTCTGCAGGCCAGAAGTGGCCCCATTTTTTCTTTCAAGATATATCATTCATCTTATTTTTTTAATAACTACGACCTGTTATGTTTTTTATTACTTCACACTTGAGTGTGGACACAGACACAACATATCAAGCTACACCACCCTGGTACTGTGACACAAACCTGAATTTCACCACTGGACTTACAAAGTGAATTCCTTAGGACTTGTCATTCAGTTCCTCCCCAGATGTGGGGTACCTCTGTGTCTCTCTGGTTCCTCCATAGGAGTGACTGAGTTTGTGACCATGACAGATCAGAGAATCATGGAATTCCAGATTGTTTGGCTTGGGAAGGGACTTTAAAGATTACCCAGTCCCATCCCTCATCATGGGCAAGAGGACCTTCCACTGTCCCAAGCTGCTCCAAGCCCCATCCAACCTGGCCCTGGACAATTCCAGGGATCCAGGGGCAGCCACAGCTTCTCTGGGCACCCTGTGCCAGGGCCCCACCACCCTCACTGAGAAGAATTGTTTCCTGATATCCCATCTAAACATTCCCTCTCTCAGTTTAATGTCCTGTGGTTCAAGAAGAGGAGGAGAAAATATGTCAGAAAAATTTAATTATCTGGACCAGGGGATTCTGCTGAACCATCTTGGCCATGAGGACAGAAACTACAGTGTCCCCAGATACTTTTACCTCTTGGAGCTTGCAGAATTTTTTTGCATAAGCAATGGGCTGCATGGATGCTCCCTTGATTTTTTTCTATGTATTTAGATCTAGAGAAGAATAAACCAATTAAACTTAAAGACAGGGGCTCTTTAATTCAAATCATTTCTGTCTAAATCATTTGTTGCTTTTTTTGTTCATCATTAAGAAATATATCACCACTGAAATACCCCACCAAACACAGATCCAGAACTCCCATTAAAAACATACCTTGTAGGATGATTTTCTCTTGCCTAGATTGCAGCTCCACATGCTCCACAATCATCCTTGTCTGTTTTCCATCATCTGAGTCCCTTGGAGAGTTGGGCAAAAGCAGGACAAACAGCTTACTGCCAGCTGCCTTTTCAGAGCAGGGAGCATGGGAGGATGAGTTTGAGTGCAAGGAGAGAGATTTTAGGGCCATTTAAGCCCACTTGAGTGGTCCTCTGGGAACACGTTTGCCTCTTCTGAACTTCCTCAGGGCGGGGATTGCTGGAATTCCCCTGTGGAACAAAGGGACAAGGGAAAGAACACAGAACTAAACCAAGCTCACTTTAACACAGCGAGCAATCAGCAGGTTTGCCTTGTGTTTCCTTATTTTCCCAAGAATTCTTTGATTACCAGGAGCAAGTCTGCTATGTTAATTTAAAATGTATAAATAAAAGAGGTTATATATTCCGTACTGGGTCTACTTTTTTTTTTTTTTTTTTGCTTCAGAAGTGGGTAAATAGAGACCAGTTAATTGCTTCAGTTGTTTTTTTATGAAAATAGACTGTTTTTCAAATGAATCACATTATTCAAGCATAAGAAATGGTGTTAGAAGATTGTTGAGGTTTATTTCTAATTAGGGCCACTGAGAATAATATTATATTTATTACTGTGTTGAATTAATATTTCATATTTAGCTAGAGGTGTCCATATCAGTGACTTATTCTGGTTTAACCATTGAAAAAATATAAAAAGAAAATCCCTCCTTCTCATAGTCATACCACAGTGTTTTTTCCAAAATTATTTTTCCTGCAGGACAAGAAATTATATGCATTGATTTTCATAACTAATTAGGATGAAAAAAATCCAAAGATATCTAAAAAAAAGTCTAAATTTTAAACGTTTTTTGTTCAGAGTCATTGAGAGATGCAGAGTTTCTCTCCAACCTGGGAACCCAAAGATGAAAAGGATAAATTAGGCAGGCAATTTTAAAAGATAATTTAAAAGGCAGTGAATTCATGAAAGTCAATTTCCAGAGATTTCAAGCTGTAAATAATATATTTTTGATTGTGTTCTGCCTTGAGTGCCTTGGGCTGGAGAAATGCTTATCCCTGAGGGGTTTTTCAGAGATCCTGTATCTTTGCATGGCACAAGTAGGATTTAGGCAGCTGCTCTTTCCCTATGCACTCGGTTTTGGTGTCTCTTTCCCACTCTTGCTCTTGCCCATAGCTCTCAGTCTTTGCTCCTCCTCCCTTCCTCCTCATGATTCCCAGATCAGGCACCAGCAGGCTGCACACCTGGGAAAATATTTGTTATTTAAACCAATGAAAAATATACACCACCTAGTCCCAAGTGGCGTTTTTACACTTATGAATCATAGAATCATGGAGTCCCAGAATCTTTTGGGTGGGAAGGGACCTCAAAGCCCATCCAGTGCCACCCCCTGCCATGGGCAGGGACACCTTCCACTGTCCCAGGTTGCTCCAAGCCCTGTCCAGCCTGGCCTTGGACACTTCAGGGATGAGGCAGCCACAGCTTCTCTGGGCACCCTGTGCCAGGGCCTGCCCACCCTCACAGGGAACAATTCCTTCCCAATTCCCTATCTAACCCTGCCATCTCTCAGCCTAAAGCCATTCTCCTTTGTCCTGCCACTCTATGCCTTCTAAAAAGTCCCTTAAAATTATGCCCTAGACTTGTCATAATACCTCCCTTATTGTCCAATGGGAAATGTTTGGTATTTAACATTACATTTTTTTGTGTGGGTCAGGAGGATTACTCCCATAAGCATAGCCTGAAGAAGTACTTTGGTGGCATGGGCTGCTTTGTTTTAAAGAATAATTAGCAACTGTTATGTGAACTCTTCCTAGATAGCCAAGTATTTATTTTAGGGTGAATGTTTATAAACTTTTGAAATCCAAGACTGTTCTGAGGAGAGCTAATTTAAATTAAATTTTCTGTTAAAATTTTGAGACTTGGCAATAAAATATTTGGTAATATTCAAATCTAAGAAATATACTACATTTCCTTAAAGATAATTGTAATGTTTTTCACTTTGGTCCTTAGGGCAAAAATGAGTTTACAGACACACAGGACTACACAGAAACTGACTGGGATGGATGGATGGATGATGGATGGATGGATGGATGGATGGATGGATGCATGCATGCATGGATGGATGGATGCATGGATGGATGGATGGATGGATGGATGGATGCATGGATGGATGGATGCATGGATGGATGGATGCATGGATGGATGTCTTGAAGAGCTAGGCTATTTTTCTAAAAAGATACAAAACAGGTTTTTTTTTTTTTTTTTTCCAGCCATGAAACTGATATTAATATTGGCTGTGGGGAAGCTTTTCTCTTTTTTAATGAAATTCTCACTGTTTATATTTAAATGCTGTGTCACTGCCTTCCTTACCTTGCTCCTTTCCTGTTCCAGATATCAAAAGACATGAGATAAATCTGAAATCTGGCTTTAAACATGCAAGAATAACTTGTTTTCCATCTTTGTTCTCCTGAAGCAGGCTGAAAAAAATTGCAGACCTAGAAAAGCTGCATGCACATGTACCCGTTTGGATCTAAGTTGGATGTAGTTTTTCCCTTGTGTTCTATGGTTGTTCTGTACAGACTCACATACCCAATATCACCCTCATTTAAATAGGTCCAAGAACTAATGAAATGCATTTTGAAGTGAAAGAATACACGGATGTCCTACTATAATGAGTTCTTAAAACCAAGAAATCTGAGCTCCAGATTTTGTCCTGAGAAAATATTGTGAAATTTTCCTTTTCCACTGAAAAAAAAAACCCTTAACCAAAGAATTGCCACATTTCACTGTCACATTACAGCAGTGTTATGTTATTTTCATAAAATTGCATTTTCTAGTTTATTTTATAGTAATGTATAATTTTTTTTTTAATTCTTTGTGTCCAGGTTCTGGCCAGGACAGGGTCAATTTATGCAGTAGCTCTGAGGGGCACAACCAGGACCCAGATATTCTATACCCACTCACAGGAGGTGCAGAGAGGGAAAAGAGGTTCCTTCTGGTCCAGAAAACATGGCTTCAACAATAGAAATTATTCTTTTGCAATTGCTGTGAAGTCAGGATACATGGATTGATAAATCTACATATTTCTAACCAATGAATTATTCTGTGAACCACAATTCAGATCCTCAGCAGGCAAAAACCAAAACAGTTTCTGATCAGATCATCTTGAATTTCATGTCTCATAAAAACAAGAAATGTAGTAGCCTTTTTCTCATAAGGAGTCAGTGCTGTGTATTCCCCTCAATGACTTCTAGTGATTGTTAAAAACCCTCAGCAAATGCATTCATTTCAAGAGTTTAAAATCAAGGTAAACGTTCAGCATTAAAGCAGAACATTTCTGATGAAATTCAGATTAGTGCCTCTTAAAGATGGGAAGTCTTCTATCGTATGATAGGAATCTGAAGTCAGGAGGAACATGCAATAGTCTTCACTCATCTGTGGAAATGCACCCTATTAACAGCCTAAATAATAGTAATAGCCAATAAATAGTAAAATGTTCCGTCTGTGTTGTTCACACTTCTTTTCCCCTAGGTTCTTTGCACCATAAATCAGCTTGTTGGTATAGCAGATCTTTACTAGACTGGTACAAAACAATTCTCCACATGCCTGCACAGCTTCCCTCAGTTAAGATTTGCAGTACAAATATTAAGACTGGCATGAAGACAGGTTATGTTATGTTATGTTATGTGTTTGAAAACACCAGTTCCTTCTAGCAAGGACAAGATATACACGCACCAGATGCTGGTGGCACCTAATTAGCAGGTTATCAAGATTAGAGCATGTTATTAGACATTCTCAAGGCACTGAGACAGTGAAGGCCTCAGACATCTTAAAAGACAGATTGGACTTGACTAAAGCTGTACTGCTTTGGAAATATTCTTGCCAGCACAATGGCATTTTTAGGTAAGAAAATTTTAAGTATTATACAGTAATTTCAAAATATAACACAGCATTGTATTATTTACTTAACTTGAGATTAAATGAGGTCGGATGAGAACAGGACATGAGTAGAATTCTTGTATACCAGTATGCAATTCCTATTTTTTGTGTAATCTCAGTCTGATCCCTTTATGCACAACAATATTCTTGCACTTTGCACTTTGCATTTTTACTAGGAAATAAACTCAGCTGAGTTTCCTGCACTGTGGCAGCTCTCTGATGGTCTGGTCTATGTTGGATATAAAATGGATTAGGGTTTGGGGTATTTTGTCCCAGGTGGTTTCAGCAGGGACTCAGCCTGGAATGCATCCTGGGCCAGCATCTGTGCAGGTTGGTGTGTGGGGGTTTGTAAATGGGTGTCTCCCCAGACTGGACAAATTTAACTCCCCTACCTTTAATTGTTGCCCTCAATAGAATATAACTTGGAGTAACCTGGGATTTTGGAAATGTTCCTGCCCATGGCAGGGGTGGGACTGGATGGGCTTTAAGGTCCCTTCCAACCCAAACCATCCTGTGACTCTCTGATTCCTGATAAAACAACAGTTCTGTTCATAGAACAAATGCAGTCACAGCTGTTCTCTGTGTGACAGTCACAGACAAACCCTGAGTGAACAAAACCACTCTAGTCACAAAGACCAAATATAGTAAGAAATAATAAAGCAAATCTCTTCTGAGTATATTTCCTTTTGTTCAGACACCTCCATGTACCTTCCTAGCATGACAAAAGGCATCAAATACCAATTTTTATTAAAATTAAAAACCAAGGCAGTGGGAAGGTAAAGAAAGCAGCAAATTTGATAGATAGTTAACTTCTGCTTTTTAAAATGAAATGAGGTATGATTCTGTTGGATCTAATCTCCAGTAACGGGGCAGGGTGAATGAGAGGCGTTCCATGAGTTTTTTATTTCATTATCAGTCTCAGTGAAGGTAAAGACATAGAAGATGGAAAAACCCACACCATAACAACAGAAACCAAAGTTCTCTTTGTTACAAGGTCTTTTAAAAGTTTTTTTAGCCAGTGGGCTCATGCTTAAAGCTTACAAGCATGTACTTAATCTAATCACTAAACACTACACATACACCTTACAGCATACAATAGTTGCTTGTTCCATATTTTTTGCAGCTCAAAGACTTTCCATGCTCCAAATATTTCAAGGCCCAAAATTCAACTCTGTTTCAAACCCCTGTCTATGTAAGCTTATTGCAATGCTGTGAAAGTCCTCTGCTTTTTCAGTTCCCACCCACTTCTTTTTTCTTTAAACATTTCCCTTGATTGCCTACTCTGCTTAAATTTGCCGCAGAAATCAGCTGTGACTCTCCTTGTCTTCCTCAGGAACTCTCAAAATCTGCTGGCCACTGTCCCCTTGTGACATGACTCTCATCAGCCACAGCCAGAGGTGGGTCACATCCCTCCTACATATGGGCCCCTCCAGAATATCAAGATTCTCTTAAACTCTCAATGCCTTCCCTAGGCCTTGAGGACTGTAATAAACAAATCAAGTAAGATGATGTTGTCTGTCACTAAATTGCACTCTTTAAATACAGAATCATAAAATCACAGGTCAGTTTAGTCTGGTAACTCTACTGGTCAAATACCCTGCTTAGAAGCAAGTTTGATTGTAGCATTAGCTCATGTTGCTCAGATCCTTGTTCTGTTGAACAATCAATATCTAAAAACACGGGGAATCCACAGTCATTTCTAATGTTTCTTGACATTCCATATTAAAAAAAAAAAAAAAAGCTTTGGAAGAAATGTTTGCAGGTTATCTTCCCAGGTTTCTGCAGGGAGATTGATGTTTGATCTGCATAAGGTATACTATAGAGACACTTCAAAAAATGAAGAGTGAAGGAGAAAGGATCCTCATACACCTTTTCTTTGAATGTTTTGCTTGATCAGTCTTATGTTTTTGGAAAGGGACAGCTTCCTCACTCTAAAGAAAGGAAGTTCCTTTCCTAGTCTGTTCCAAGTAGGATTGCACTTGGTGCTAAAATCTGACTTAGAGAACCGAGCGACAGGAGTAATTAGTGCCAGCAGGATGAAGCTTCCTTAGTGGGAAAAATCAAGTAAAAAGAGACCTGCATGAGAGCTCTTTTCTTTCTTCAGAAGTGGATATTGGTGAGGAAGGAAGACTGGGCTGCACTGCATGTTTGGCATTGAACTGCTTAGCCTACAGAGACCTCAAAATAATAAGGGAAGGACTAGTTCAGCCTGAAATATTTAATAGGATGGACTGAATTATTTTGTTCAAAATTATTTTACCACCAAATGGATTTAACTTTCTTTTGTTGCTGAACCTATGAGACAGAATTGTTGTCATTTCTGTATCAAAAACTGTCAGTGTACTTACAATTTTTCCACATCATGAAGCACTACTGCACCAGAGTTTCCTTCTTGCCTCATAATCTTTGCAACTAAAAAGGGAAAATAGTTTTTAAGCACTTGACTGGTGTTGTTGGAATGGTCCCATATAAGTATGTATGTGGAGTGTGTGACTGAAGAATCCCACAGGTCTCCTGTCAGGCACCATTTATTTGATTTGAAGGAGTTAACATCTAATTTCTTTAAATTGCTCGGAAAATCTAGTTTCCTAACTCCCTTTTCTCTTAAGGAGAAATCTTAAAAGAGTGGACAACTACACTATCATTATGTACTCATAAAACTGCATAACTATATAAGCATATAATTATATGAGCATCTAATTTTAATATATTAGAGACCTGGCAACATTGAGGAAGTCATTTTGCAGTGGCTTTGCCATCTGCAATATAAGATTCCTTTACAGGACATCATTTGGGATAGAAGACCTTGGGGAAAGGAGACAGAAGGAATGAAAAAGGAGGCGAGTCGCACTGAGAGCCTGTGCAGGCCACCCTGTTTTGGTAGGGTGATGGAGATGGGTTTTCTGCATCCTCATTTGTCCCTCCTTTGAATTAAAAACCTGAACTTTGGGATAAAGAATTTTCTGATAACTTAAGGCAAGTCTTTCCAAGGTTACCCTTTACCAGTATTAGAATATTGGGGGTTACAGGTTGAAAGAGGACTATCCCATCCTCACGCGCTCAATTACTTTTTCTAATTACTTTTTTCTAATGTCTTCTCCTTTGCTCACTAAAACAACACAATGGTTTTGTTTACTTTTGAACTCAAGGGGATGTGGTTTTCTGAATTCCATCTTCCACTGATTCATGGGCAGCATGTAAGAGACGTGTTTAACTACACAGTAGAGTGAAATCTTTCAACAACAAATCTAATATGGACAGATCTTTTAACACGGTTCAATTTGTCATTTTGCAAGAAAATTTCAGGTTTTATTTCGGTTTTTATTTCCTTGCAATTAACCATTAAGGAGCAATTACCAAATAATTAGTATTATGGAATATTTTACATAGATAAAGGTGCTATTTACTCCTGCCAAGTTTATATATTAAATTAGGCAGTAGTTACTCATTTTTCCACCACTTAGTAGATATCAGTGCTCTTTCCCAGGCAAAACTGGGAAATTAAAATTGAAACTAAATTTGAAAACAGAAGAGCCTGATTCTGTTCCATTTAAGGCATTGGAAGATTTTCAATTCCCTCTAGTGGGATTTGGATTAAAACTGGAAGAATAATTACAGAATTGGTATACTTGTATGAACAAACCCAATTTTATTTTTAAAAATACCTGTTTAGCAGATAATTGTAGTATATTTATTATATTTGAATATTAGCAGTGCTTTTTTACCAAGTCTCACAAGCTTAACCTAAAAGTTAATTTAAATTAGCTGTCATCTAAACAACTGGCTAGAGATTCGAAAATGTGCTGAGTAACTATCTTCATTTCTAAATTCTGCTTTTCTAAATTCATTTCTGTTTCTCAGAAAGCTGCATCAGTGTTTGGAGAGCACTAGAAAGCCATATGAAGTGCGTTGTACTGAGCTGTGCCATGAAAGAATCGTGTCATCAGGGATTTGCTGCTTAATTGCACATAATTGCGCAGCAAATTCATTTATTTGCACTTGTCTGCAAGCATGTGAACATGTGTCACTTTTCCATAAAGTTGATTGGTTTTCATTACACAGAGGTCTGATAAAACCTGATGGTCATTCTTACCTCTGTATTGATCAGTAATGCTACATCATTTTGAAGCACTAACAATTAAGGGCCTTGCTGCGAGAGCTCATGAGCTTATTGAGTTAGAATGTTTTCCATTAATTTTTTTCCAGTAATAACCTTGGTCCATTTGAGACATTGTTTAATAGTCCATAGCTCCTACTTTAATAGGAAACAATAATTGATTTCTACTTGTACTTGAATACTGTAGGCTATAAATTTTAACACATTTATTGCCCTGTTAAATGGTACACCTTTGGAAATAGTAATGGAAGGAAAGTCTGGGCCTTCACTGTTTGCATAGGCAACCTCAAACATTTACAGAGTGTTTACTCAAATCATGTAGAGAACAAAGGAACTAATCATTTCCACAGGAGGAAAAACCCCCAAACACAACGAAACAAACCCAAGAATTCAGTATAACCAACCACAGTACATTGTGACTTTGCTAAAAAACACGTACAAGCACTTTGTAACACACCCAACAACAAATGTGTAAATACTATGTACCTCCACGAGGTCAAATTGCACAAAATAGGATTCAGGGGGTCATCTGCAAGGAATAAAACCAGCAAGACACAAAGTATGTGCGCTGGCCAATAACATCAACCCCGTTGCTTTTGCAGAGCAAGGCAGGAAGATGATCTGTTACCACTCGCTGTTTAAGCACGTAACTGCTAAGCAAGTTGGCTGTTTGTATTGATAATAATACATCCACCAACTAAAATCCTTCCTCTTGACGTTGATTTATCAATATTTTCAGCATTTCTGTCCCTCTGATCTCTGATTCCCTAAGTGATGTACAGGTATACACACACTCATGAACCACGGGAAGTCTGAGGTGAGAGGGGACTTTTTCAGGTGATGTTTTTTGCCTACCCCCTCTATTCAAGGAGCCCATCTAGAGCAGCTTGCTTAGGAGAGGTTGTTGTTCCAGTTGTGTTCTTTTGCAACAAATTTACATGCAGGAAAAACATAGGGAATTGTATAGAAATTTCACTTTTTGTTTGCTTGGAAACTCTTGGTTTTTTCTTGCATACTACACTGCTCTGCAGCAGGAATTCACTGGGATGAGTAAGAAGCTGATACTCCAGATGATTTAAGTCAGTAGAGAACAGAGCTCCTAATACATTGATTTTCTATCTTTCTGCTGATTGATTGATGACATATAAGCTTAAATGTTCTTTTTCTTAAGGGATCCATGTAATAGATTTGAATACTACAGAGGAACTCAAGCTCCACTCTTTCTTAATTGAAAGAAAGTTTACTGTGACATAATCTCATAATTCTGCTTGCTCTGTGGCAGGCAGAGAGAAGAGACTAAAAATATTGCATGTGAAGCATTAATTTGCAAAGTCATCCTTTCCCTGGGAGACAGCCAGACTTGTATGAGTTTTCTGGTCTAAATACCTGACAGAAGATACAGTCTCTAATACCACTATTTTCTGAAACTTATTTGCTTTTTATTTTATTATTATCACTCCCAGGAGCAAGGTGGAAGGAGAGCAAAGAAGACAGGGAGGGAGGAAGAAAAGAAAGAATGAACAAGCAACTCTAAGGGTTTGCAGTTTAGTAATTAAATATAATTGAACAGCCATGGTCATGGAAATTACTGATTGCATGTGAATCTGCAGGTCAGTGCTTGTTCTTAAATAAGATTTGAGGAAGCACCAGGGCAGCAGGCAGAAGGAAAATTATTCACCTTCTCTGCTAGTACTCCAAATCAATAGGCTGAGATCAAGATACAACAGTCAATCCAGTGCTCTGGTGAGGGGTGGGTGATAGAATATTGGTTGTGTTATTTTTCCTTAGCTTTATACATGTTTCAGATTTGGAAAGCAATCACTTCTAATGTGCACTGACAGCCTCGTCACAATGTAAATAAAATGAATGGCATGATGTCTCTGCCACTAAATATTTTAGGTGAACGGAACAGGATGCAGTGGGGGAGGCAGAGAGAGCTGATTAATTTGTCATAAAAACAGCAACAAATGCCTGCAGAATTCTCAAGAGTTCAACTTTTCACCCTAACAATTCATATATATCTGAAGCAGGTATTTTATTAACGTTTAGGTAAGCTCATGGCATTAGATCCTTATAAATAAATCTTTGTGGAAATAATGACCATTGCTATGCAAGATTTTTGGAATTGGCATTCTGTTCAGCTTTTGATAAGATAGTGTTCAAAACCCCAGAAACTCCTGGGAAATTTAATACTTTAGCAGGTTTGCCATTATATTCATTTTAATATTGGGTTTTCTACTTTGTTTTTGATATATTATGGCACTGAATTATTAAATAGATGAAAAATTACGTGCTAAGCTAGGGTGACAGACTTTATTGATTAGGCCTCTTTACTACTTGAAAAATTTTTGATAGCATCTTTGATCTTTTTTTGTATTAAATAGGGACAAAAAATTATTAATTGCATTTTATATACAAGTCCTACTTTGGGACAAGAATGCAGCACAATGATGTTTTTGAGATCTCTCTCCAGTTTGTTTCACACTTTTTTTTCTTTCAGCCACGTTTAGTTCCATCAGTTTTTCTGTAGGTCTATAAAATCAGACTTGTCATTTGATTTTTTAATTGTGTTTTTCTCTTGAATTTAAATTGTGCTCTTTAACGATGCTTGATATATTGGTGCTGACAATGGCAGTTTAAAGAACCTGCAGCACATCTCCAGTCACAAGGTGCTTTTGCTGATTCCACCTTGGAACATGGTATAATTGCCAGAATTTTTTAAGAATCACTCATTTATGTAACTGAGGAAATAAGTAGCTGTAATCCTGAGTATCTGCTGTTTGTTTCACAGTCGCATTTTAATTTTCTTCAGAAGTTTACAAGGGAGAAGCACATTATCTTTACACCAGAAGTTAATGGCTAATTAATAAGTTTTGTGTCATACAGTATGACTGCAATCCTTGAACTTTAGAGAGCTTTGTTTCTTGTAAAAAAATACATAACAAACATTTGTGGAGGTTCACCATCAAAACACATAATTTCCTCTCCTTCTGAGTATGATTTACCTTTGTTTTTTAACTTAACTGGAAAGCTAAAGCCATCCAAACAATAAGATAAGAGCTGGTTTGGCTTTATTTCATTTTAAAATTGATACCATTCAATTAATACCACTGTTTATTTCAACTCTAAAGTGTAAAAAAAGTCATTATGGGATCTCAGATGATTAAAGTTAGAATTCAGCAACAACAGCCAGAAATGTTTGGAGAAAAAAGGATTATGAAACATAATGAATGGACTGCGTGTTATTTGATGCAAAATCAACTTTATAAGACTTAATCTTCAGACTTGTTTTTTAAGATGTTCTGAGATAAGGCACAAATGATGGTAATTAAAAAGGAAGGGGGAGTAGGAAAGATAAGAAATTATAGATACTGAAAAAAATCATTCTATTTTCTTGCTGTTTCTGAAATAGCATATAAATACTACCTAGAATAAAGCTGGACTCTGCTAAGAACACTCTATTTGATAACAAAGGCATTACCCTGGTTCAGTCACCAAGAAAAAGATCTGAAACACTTGATTCCCTGGGCTCAGGGACCTCTCCTCTATGGACAACATTGATCTGCTTCTGAATTATTGCATCAAATGTCTTTTTTTCAGTCAAGAACAAACAAACATGTTGCTCTAATACAGAGTGGGTAGAACAATTTATTGGCTTTAACAGTGCATTTTTTATTTCTTGGCTGGCCTGAAAACTGCAGTGGGAAACCTGCAACATGGTAGTTGCAGACAGACAGGTTTGAAAGAGCCCTTGGTACACATTTCAGCCTTACTAAGAGACAGGACAAAGTTCAGGTATGTTAGCAGTTTAGCTTTGTAAAGCTTAGTTTGTTTATTCACTCCCAAAAATCCTAAAAAAGCAAAGGAAATTGAATTCTGTAGAGATGTTTTTGGCAGCCGTGCTTACAATGTCTTTTCCCTGCTGTTAGGATGAAATAGGAAAATCTAGAAATAACAAGTGCTGAAGTATGGGTAGACCTGACAGTATTGACCATCTCTTGTTTTCAGCATCATACCCTAAAAGGGAGGAGGGAAGAAGGGGAGAATATAGAATAATTCCTGTGATTTTGGAGGTCAAATTTCCTTTAATTTTTTTCAGGCCAAGGCCCTGAGCAACCTGCTTAATCAAAGTGGTTGAACTGGATGATCTCTAAAAATCATCCCTTCTCAAACAATCCATGATTTTGTTTCTAAGATAACAATGGACAAAGTTGAAAACTGGATGAAGGGAAGAAAGGAAATAGTTACACCTGGGACCAAAACAGTGGTGTTAACAAAAGGCATCTCTACACCATTCCATCCTTTGAAAGTACCATACAATTAAAACAATTCAAGCAAGATAAAAATCAGTTGTTTTTTATGCAGATTTAGCACTTAAGCCTCTGGACATTTTTCAGTTTGTTAGAAAATATTTGCTAATAGCTAATAGTGTTCCAAGCAAAAGTAATGCTTTTATAATACTTGCCTCTAAGTTTTCCTATTTACTTGGCACTCATTATTCTTTCTGTGAATAAATAGATTTACTACTCTAATTGTGTACTACATGTGGGAGCTGTAAATAATGTTCTCTATATGGAAACAGGAAATAGCTTTCCTGGAAGTTGTCCATGTTTGATTTGGTCTCTAGTTAGAGCTAACATTAATCCTTAAAGTACAGCCTGAGTGCAGATTTGTCCAAGGGATATACTGCAGATGGTTAGGCTGAGATCATAATAGCAAAGGCTGTGCCACTGTTGAAATTCTGTGTGAGAGTTAGAGTCAGTTTTATGGTTTTAGACCTACAAGGGTTCAACACACCCTGAGGGTGTCCAGCAACCTCCCAGAAATGGCTTAAAAATAATCACCCAGAAAGCTTTATCAGAGGTGTTTTGAAAAAGCAGAAAGGTTTTAATGAAAGGGAAAATAACAAACTATACAAAACAAAAGGAAAAAAGTCATGCACAGTGCAGGGAGGTCCCTTGCACCTGCTAGGAGACACCAAAAATGACCCGGGAATCTCCTTGCTCTCTCTTAAGTACTCCACGATTTAGGAGGGATTTTTGGCAAGCTGCCCAATAGAAAATAGCTCAATTTCTTGAGGAACAGCTAGAGAGACCAACTAGTGGCTTTGTCCTGGCACTGAGCCAATTATGGTAAGCAGCCCGTGGAAGTTTTGGTTCATCTTCCTTATAAGCTCAGAGGTGCAGCTTAAACTTTTCCTGGTGTGGAAACATCTGCTGGGTGTGGGGGTGCATTGCAACATGTCCCAGAAACATCAAAAATCTAAGGAAAGGTAACAGCAGCTGCTTTGCCCTGACTTAATAACCTGACCAGCCTGCAAGGGTAAAGCTTCTATCAGCTTCTCCAACACTTCAACACCAGGAAATGCATCACATAATGACAAAAGGCTTTGATCCTTATTGTGATTTGATTATTTCACAAATCAATCATTCAGCCATTGCTGTAAAGCCAAGTACTGGCAGGTTCTGGAGTTCTGGCCACAAGCTGGCAGTGTGTGCTCTCACAGCCCTGAACCCCCCATGCCCCGGGCTGATCCCCCAGCGTGGGCAGCAGGGGAGGGGGTTCTGCCCCTCTGCCCCTCAGGTGAGACCCCACCTGCAGAGCTGCCCCAGCTCAGGTGTGTCTGGCACAAGGAAGATCTGGACCTGCTGGAATGGGACCTAGAGCAGGGCTGTGAGCATGACTAAGGGCTGGAACCTGTGAGGAAAGGGTGAAAAGGATGAGGTTGTTATCCTAAAGGACTGAAAGCTCCTTATTGCAGCCTGTTTGATGCATAAAGGATACATGTAAGAAAGATTGTAGGGACAATACCTAACCTACCCAATGTTTGTAGGGACAGGACAAGTTTCAAACTGAAAGATGATGGCTTTAGGTTGGATTAAGGAAGACAGTCTTTATTATGAGGGTGGCAAGGCCTTGGCACAGGTTGCCCAGAGAAGCTGTGGCTGCCCCTGGATCCCTGGAAGTGTCCAAGGCCAGGCTGGACAGGGCTTGGAGAAACTTGGGATAGTGGAAGGTGCTTCTGTCCAAGGCAGGGAGATTAGAAATAGAAAACCTTTAAAGGTCCTTTCCAATCTGAAGTACTCTGTGATTCTTGTTACAGATGAGCAGCAATAGAGTAAGGAAAAATAACTGCCTCAAGAGTTTGTTTTCATACTTACAAAGGCCAAGAGTATGGCTTTAATTTTGTTCTGTTTCCGCATTATGGAGTATGCAAGAAAAGGGACTGAGACAAAAGACATAAATAAAAATCAAACTTTATCTGTTGTGCAGGAGATATTGACAAGTAGATGAGCAGCCCAAATGACCAATCAATCATAAATAGATCCTATGGAATCACAGAATATGCTGAGTTGGAAGGAAACCACAAGGATCATGCAGTTCAACTCCTGACACTGCACCGGACATCCCAGCAATCCCATCTGAGCCATTCCAAGATGTGTTGAGACACTGATCTAATCCATACTGTGAAGTGCCACCTCTCCTCCTTTTTCATCATCATCCCTTGCTCTCCAGGGATGGTGACTCCACCACTGACTGCACTGGGAAGATTGTGCTGGTGCTTAACCACTCCTTCAGTGAGGAAATTTTTCCTGATATCCAACCTGAACCTCCCCTGTTGTACCTTCAGCTCATTTCCCCTTAGAAACACAGAATATGCTGAGTTGGAAGGGCACCACAAGGATCATGCGGTTTGACTCCTGTCCCTGCACAGACACCCCAACAATCCCACCCTGTGCATCCCTGAGAGTGTTGTCCAAACCCTCCTGGAGCTCTGGCAGCCTTGGGGCTGTGCCCATTCCCTGGGGAGCCTGGGCAGTGCCCAGCACCCTCTGGGGAAGAGCCTTTCCCTGATCTCCAGTGTGAGCCTGCCCTGGCACAGCCCCAGGCATTCCCTGGGTGCTGTCCCTGTCACAGAGAGCAGAGATCAGAGCTGCCCCTGTGCTGCCCCTCGGGAGATGCTGAGGAGCGCAGTGAGGTCTCAGTCTCCTCCCTCCAGCTGAACAAAGTGCCCTCAGCTGCTCCTCTTATGGCTCCTCCAGACCCTTCCCACGGCCCATCCCTTGGTGGGATCAGTGGGTTCAGTGTCTTTTTTACATTGTGGCCCCCCAGGCTGCCCCAGCCCTGGCGGTGAGGCCGCCCCAGCCCCGAGCAGAGGGGACAATCCCTGCCTGGTCTGGCCGGCCGTGCTGGGCCCGGTGGCCCAGGACAGGGCTGTCCCTGCTGGCTGCAGGGCCCTGCTGCCCCACATCCCCCTGGCCATGGGGCAGCACCCAGGGCTCTCCCCACAGCTGCTCCCCACATCCCCAGCCAGCACAGAGCCCGTGGGGCCCTGTCCCAGCGCAGGATCCGGCCCTTTCCCTTGGTAAACTCCTCACTCTTGGGGATTGCCCGTCTCTCTCATTTGTTGAGGACTTTCTGCAGCTCCTTTCTGCCTTCGAGGATATCATCTCAGAATATAAGTGTCAGACCTTCTACTGCTTAATTAATTCAAGAAAGAACAAGCAAAATGAAAATTAAACCAGCATCTAGTGTAGAGACCCCTTCATTTATGTGCCTGCACACACAAGGTATCCTGACTTCCTTTACATGAGACACCCAAATATTGCAGGCACTTTGGAAAACTTCATCTGCTCCTTGGATCATGAAGAATTCTTCAAAATGTGTTGGCCAGAACTTTCTGAGTATGAGATGTACTTAAAGTATATTTACGTTTTTAAAATCACACTCAGACATGTTACAAAGGTCTACGTTTTCTATCTAAATTGAATTTAAGAAATAGCTTTCAACACATACAATTCCCACGATCTAATGGTGAAGAAAAACATTCCTAAACCAGTTCAGTATCTTTGTTGTCATTTCCTTTGAGAAAAGTCCTGAGACAAAAACATGCAGTGATCATGAGGCTGGTACAATCACAAAAATACATCAGGAAGCTGCAGCAGAGATGTTAACCTTGTTTTAAACAGAAATAATTTACTGCATCCCCAAATGTGGCTCAGCAACATATGTTTATAAAATAATAGATAGAAATATCAAAAAAAAACAACAAAGAAAAAACAAACCTGTAATAAGATTAGACTAGAAGGATTGTGAAATTGTGAGGCAAATCAGATTAATTTTCTCAAGATGATCACTGTGTCTGCTAGATATGAGATCAGTGGCACAGGCAATTTTGTGATAATTTATATTATGGACATACACTTTTGAATATATTTAGCTTTTGCTTATTGTTGTGTTTTGGGTAGAATCCACTAAAAATGGGCACTGGATGTTGTTGGATTAAATTTTGAACTCCCTTAAGAAAGAAAAGGCTCAGACCAAAAGTCTCTAATGTTTTCCAAAGCTGAGATAGTGCTTTTAATCTGAAGTTATACTAATAAATAGTTAATCTTTGATTACCATTCAGTTTACTGGTGGCCCCATTAAAGTTACAAGAATGTTCATAATTGTCAGTTTAGATGTGCCTGGACAATTTATATTACTGGGGCCTTTGTAGCTGACTTCGATTTCAGAAATAAAACTAAAACCAGCAAAGGTTCCAACACCTGCATGAAGGTCCCAATGTAGATGTTGGTTTTAATAGCTGAGACCCTCATGCACTTGAAAGATATATTATCTATTCCACTTCTAAATTTTTAGATAAATTATTATTTCCTTTGGCTATATTAGAGATTATGGAAATTGACAGTTATTTGAATAATGATTTATTTTTAAATGCCACTTTTATTGTAGCTTTAAAGAGCTCCAAATCACAAGGCATTCAGTAATTCTATTAAAAACTTTATGATGTCTCTCTATTCCACTGCTTGAAATATAAATTTTCCTTTGAGCAATCCGTAGCTGCTTTTTAATAAGACTATATGAACCTATGGTGCAATATGTCAGTGCTTTCAGACCTGTTTGGGTCACTTTGCTTTATGTAGATCAGCCTGAGGGGTTTCATAAGGAAATTTTAAAATTTGAACTTGTTCATCTAATAATATACCTGAGACAGGAAGTTTAGGTCCAGATTTGACTTTTTAAAAATTCGTCTGGTGTTCTGTTTCAGGATTATAAACAGAAATATTCATGTTAAAAATGTTGAACAAGGAAAACCTCTAATTCTACGTATGTGTCCATGTAAGAAGAATAAATGGTCAAATGGTCAAATGTTCTCCATTACTGTTAACTTTGCCTTCTCAAAAGCCCTTTGAGCCTTTACTCACCCATTAGGTACAAAATTTAAGTATTTGTGGCTGAAAACATCTGAAATACAACCATAGCCCTCTAGGATGCCCCTTGATGCTCCTTTCTCTGACTGAGGGCGTTTTCCTTTTGGAGTGTGATCACAAAATGGTTCAGAATTAAAGTATTAGCATTATCATTCTAAGTTTTTGGGGTTTTTTTTAATATTGTGCAGAAAAGTGGTTTTCTAAAAACCACATGGCCCAGCTAAAGGCATATGTTGCTTTTGAGTGTGTTGAGAGTGTTGTACATTGAGTAGATGGCTTATTTTCTGCTTTTCATAGCCTGAATTTATAAATTGTTGCTTCTTCCACATAGAGCTAAGGTCTAAATATTTTTTCTAGACTAGTGTAAGGCAGTGCTGTCATCATTGACATCTTTTATCGACAGTGTATAGATGGGATTTTAACAAACCTTGTATTTACATGAAATGTAGAATTCTTATTCTACCCTCATCTCCAACTTTCATGTCCCGTGTTGCCACCTTATAGAATACAGTATCTAGCTAACATGAAAATACATGAAAATACACCTGCAAGAGCTAAAACTGTTAATTCTTTTCTACTGCAACTGACATAATGAAGGCTGAAAGGCACATTTTTAAAGTTATAAATTTGGAATTGCTTTCTCTATCCACCTTCCATTTGAGATGCTTTTTTCTTCATCCAAAACACAGAACAAAAGTAAATCAGGCAGTATATTAACTGGCTGGAGACTGAATATCTTCTACTATGCAGTACTGAAGAATTATAGCCAAAATTTGGCATAAGACTTACCTCTAATTCCCGTATACAATATTTTGTTAACATATATATACTACTCTCAGCATAATTCATTTTGAATTAGAAAAGTGAAGGAAACTTATCCAAACCTAAATGGGAAGAGTAGCAAGTCAGAAGGGAATCATCTGGATTGCTGACAAACTGGGACAAGTAATGGCTGTGGCGTGGTCACTAATGCAGGCTGAAATAAGGTGCTTGTCCTCCCTTTATGGGAGAGGGACAATTAATGATAAGATCTGGAGCCAGGACAGTCTGTGCATCTGTTCAGTGGTTCAAATGCAGAAGGAACTGATTACAGAACTATATATCCTTAAAAGGAGAAAAGGCCCTGAGGCAACTCAGAGAATGCTCAAAATAAGCAACAGATGACACTGCACCTCCAATTTGAACCAGATGGTCCACTTCTGGTGGATGATGGTTCTGGTGGGTTTCTAATCCAGTTCAGCATGCCATGTCCTTACTGAAATCCCTTAGAAAAGCACCTAAGAGCTAAAACAGTTTCTGTCTAATAGTCATACCTACATGTTTTTCAGTGGTTGTCTGCTCATCTGTGTCCAGGATCTGCTGTTGACCTCAGGTTGGTTTTTTTGCTACCCAAAGTTAAACCTGAAACAGCAACAACAGGGAGAGAAAAGAGTACACTAAAGATAATTGGGTGATGTGACCTGAGCTATCCAAGCCTACGGGAAAGAGTGGAGATTTGGGGTTGCTATTCCCAAAGCAAACCTCTAGAGATTCAAGTGGAGCCAGACCAGACCAGCCATACCTCAGGTATAGACTGTTTGTGCTGGCTGGAGTCAGAACTCACAGATTACCCATTGCATTAAAGCCTAAATAAACTTTCTACTAGGCCAGGTTACTCCAAGCCCCATCCAAACCTGGCCTTGAGCACTTCTGGGGAAGGGGCAGACACAGATTCTTTGGGAACAATTGGTTCTCAGACCAAATTTCTGTGTGGCCCTGGCTATTACCAAAAAAAAGAAAAAAGAAAAAAAAGAAAAAAAAAAGCCATAAACAAATGTACAACACCATCAATATACCACTATTCTCCTAATCACAAAACTTCATTTCAGCTGCTTTTGATTGCTATCATTATAAATTATTCAGAGCTTGAAAGCATCAATTAATAGTGAAGAACTAGAAATTTAAAAATGCTTATTTTTAAACTTTGGATTTTTGCAAGCTCTCATCTTCTCATGAACTTTAGAGTGGTTTTCTAAAAAGGAAGATGAAAAATATCTCAAACACCAGGGGTTTCCAAGTATTCTCAGTCATATTTAGACATGCTGTAAATTAAAATTCACCCATGGCTTGCTGGAATTAGACAACATTGTAGCTAATTTAGGCGTGTAGTCTCATATTTCTTGTGATTTATAAAGAGATCAGACTAGTCTGCTAGCACTGTATATCTAATGTCTTGAGCTTTTTCTAGTACTTTCTTTTGTTTCTGGTACTTGATTATCATTATCAATTTGAAGGATTAAACTCATCAAAGATGTATTCCTCCATTTTTGTGTTTTGCTTATACTTTGCCTTATCTACCTTTTCTGTGCTGCAGAGAACATCTCTACAGCTCAAAACCTGACATATTTAAACTACCTTTCCCTTTGAAAATATAACAACATTTGTACATTTAATGAAATGTTTTGAGAGGTCCCTGACTGTTGCATTTCAGTGACATGGAGACAGACAATGTGCAGAAGGTTGGGAGGAGGCAAAGCACTTTTCCCAGCCAAAATGCTGAAAAATTATTAGCTGCCAAACAGAAAGAGATTTTTAAGATGTATTTTAAAACTTATCTCTTACTTTTCACTGTCCCTGTGAGTGTAAATTTATGGTGGCACTCCCAGGCTCACCTTGACAAACCCTGCCTTTGTTCCCAATACGTTTGCCAACATCTTCTTTATCCCTTTTGTAGTCTGCAACACACATCTATAGGACTGTGGTGAACTGTTTCTTATCCTTCTATCCAGATCCTGGGCTTATTCTCTTTCTGCTCCTGGATCTGGCAAGAAAATGGAAGACAATATCCATCTCTAGGTGGTGCAGGATCCACATGTTGGTCGTGCAAGGCAGGAACTCTTTCTTTACTATGGATGGAACTGGTTTTCTGTGGACTATATAGGATGTTGCTGCTTCTATCTTCAGCCACTAGTCACTTGTCCATATAAAATGGACAAGTGGGCCTCTGACTGTAAGCAGAGATTTCTGTTTCGAAGAGGGCTGCAGCTGCATGGAAATGTGCAAGATAGATTTGTATTAGCCAGCACCATGACATTCACTGGCCAAGGAATTGGCAGGATGGGAAAAGCAATCAAAACAAGAAAACATCGTTACTGATAGATTAGCACTCCAAATGTCTTACCCAATAGCTCTACAACCTGTAGGGAGGCTTCTTTTTAATTCTTCTTCACTTTCCACCTCATGGCCACTGCAGCCAATAATACCTTTGACCTCCACAAGAAGGTTCTCACTGTTGGTGTGTATGAGCTGCCCCAAAGTATATCTCCTTGTCGTCTACCATTTGGGTGAGGAAATTGTCTTTGATGGTCTCCAGGAATGTTCTGGATTGCTTATGCCCTGCTGTGCTGTCTCTCCAGTGGATATCAGGGTGGTTGAAATATCTCTGAGGACCAGGGCTGCTCCTGTCTATCTATAGAGGTGCTCATCCACTTGTACTTTCCAGTCAGGTAGCCTGGAGCAGACCTTTACCTGCCTTCTCTGATCCTAGCCCATAAACTCTCCCTTGTCTCCTCATCCATCCTCTGGCACAGCTTCATGCACCCTAGATGCTTTCTCACATGAAGGGCAAGGCTCATTGCCCCTCTTTGCCCCGTTTTATCCTCTCCTTCCTACAGAGCCTGTATCTCCTCATTGCACTGCTCTGATCATGGTAGCCATTCCACCTTGTCTCCCTGATCCCAAAACTAGATCTCTACAATTGCACAGGTTGAGAAAACAAATGGGTTTGCTTCTGCACACCCATCTGGCCTCCAATCAGGCATATAAAGTAATTCTGTCTTTTTTTTTATTTCATCCCATTGTATTTTAACACAAATCATCTCAGTACAGTCATTGAGACACACACACACCTTTGATTTAATCTCACTCTGCTGTCTCCTTTTTAGTACTTTTTTCTATTAGTGGGTCAGTCCAGCTCAGGGTATTCTGTGATTCTATGGTTCCTTTCTTTATGTTACTGAATTGTTACACTTGTAAAAGCACGTTTCACCAAGATTCAGTTTCCTGCACTTGAATTGAGAGAACATCTATTGGATTCCCCTAAATTTGTGTGCTTGCTATTGATCTAAGGTATCACAGCTTCACAACAAACAGTTGAAAAAAACCCCATATTAATCTCTTCTGGGATAAAGAAACCCTTCAGCTTCCCAATGCAACGAAGCAGTGACAGATTTGGGTTGTTTGGCTCATCTCTGTTTACCATACAGTTTAAGATATTGAACTATGTAATTAATGATTTGCTAAAATACAATCTCCTTGGATTACCTTCCATTGTCAGTGCAGCAGAAAACATGATCATTCCTCTAAAGGGCTTACTAAGAGAATTATCTATACTTTAAAGAGAGTTAAATTCATAGCTTCCTGAAAAGAATTTTATTTTCTGAATTACCTTTTATCTTTCTGCAGTTTTCCATTAGAAGGTAAAATAACATCATCTATCTCTGTTAGGCACCACAGTCCAGAAAAATATTGCTGAACCTTGGATGTCATTAGGATTAAATATTCTTCTCTTCTTGTTTCGGGAAAACTGATACTTACTTTTGAGAAGATAAATACAAGCTGGGTGTCACTTCAATTAATTAGAGCCTGACCTCTTCTCTTTCCTGTCTTATAAAGAAATCTGAATTAACATTTTAAGCAGGGATTACCAAAATTAATCCAATGCACATTTTCAGAGACAGAAAACTGAGATGATGGTTATAAATTAACAATGCAGAAATCAAATGATAAAACAAGTTTTCACTGCTAGTTTTGGTGTAAACCCTATCCAGCCAGGGATTTGGGTTTTTTAAAGATGGGATAAAAGTGATTTGTCCTGTTTTCTCTTCTGGCACAAGCCTATGTGCATTAGATGGGATAGCTGGAAGCACCAACCCAGAGGCATCTTTACAAATCATTTGGCTGGACAAAGAGGTTTAAAAGGATTCCTTCAGGATGTAGAATTCCATAGTAACAAGTTGCCAGAAGCTTTCAGAAGCTTCTGGCTGCATGACAAGCTGATTTTTATGTCTGTATATATGATGCATGACTATGTAGAGTACATAATATATATATGTGTGTGCAAAGAATTTGCAGAAAAACTTTAAAAACTTGTCTGCTCTCTTCTTCACTGTGATGCAATGATAGCTTTGAAGCTCCAAAACGTCAGAAGATGCTGTTATAATAACTGACAGGATTTTATATCCCTCTAACACAGTGCCACAGTAGTTCAGTTGGTCAGAACAGGGTGCTGACACATTGGCAGTCAATCCCCACATGGACCGTTCACTTAAAGATCCTTGTGGGTCCCTCCCAGCTCAGAATATTCTGTGATTCTTCAGAGGTCTCAAATTCTCATCTCTGTCCAAAAGAGAGGTCCCTTTCCCTCAGCTAATGCCAGTAAATTGTGTCCTGTCTATCCACAGAACACAGAATTGTGTTTTGTCTAGCTGACAGAACAACTGGTGATCCCTCGAGAGCCAGTGTAGCAGTCTTCCTTAATTTGTGTGTGCCAGGATTTTATCATGGCTGGTTTCCAGTAGCTTTAGTACCAGACTTTTGTTACTTCCCTTGGGAAATTCTGCAGCAGTTAAAATCTCTCTATTAGGAAAACTTTCTTTGATAACTTCAGTTACTTTGATAACTAACAGTCTGAATACACCAAACTCAGGGAGAGAAAGAGAAGTGTCTAAGCCATAAAGTCTTCAGTTCAGGATGTGAAGGTTAGAGTTCAGCATGTCTTCCCAGCCTTTTTCAAAAGTTTCCCTAAAGTCTATGTATGTGCACAGGTTTTGTGCTCTTCTGGATGTAGGTGCCCTTGAAAGTGTGAGCCTGAACAGAGATTTCTTTTTTGGCTGGGGAAAGGAAGCCTATATTCTTTTAAAAACAGACCCTTGTGTGATGAATATTTTTTTTCTGGTGTACAAAAATACATCCACACATTTTTTGCTTATGTTCTCAATGAACATCTTGCATAATATATAAAATCAGGGATGCAATGCACTGAGAGCTTAGAGCTGCCCTACACAAACTATACATCAACTGGTCCTAATTAATTGATTCTGCTCTCTCAGGTCATCTAGTTCAAGCTCTGTCTAGCATATCTCTTAGTATTTCCAAATGTGATATGCTTGCACATAACTGTTGACATTCTTAGCAGGCAAGTCCAAACAGTTCCCCAGTTGCACTCAATTTTGCATTTTTCAAGGCAGCAATTAAACTTATTAAAAAGGAAAATATACAGTTAATGTGAAATTTATAACAAGCAGTTATTTATTTGTTTTCAAAACCCAAGCTGCCTCTGTTAATCTTGCAGAAAGTAAACAGCTTGAGAGAGATATATATTTATCATACTATGCTACTATATTAGGTAGAAATATGTATAGATAAATTTTAAATGCATGTATATAAAAAGATTCTTTGAGCTTCCTTCTCAAATTGCCTCCAGTTTATTTTTTCTCTCTGCAAAAGTACACAACTTATAGATTGTGTACTTTAAAGCATCAAGAAGTCTTCAGAATTTCTAAGTGAAATAAAACTCAATTTTTTCCAAGACTCATTACCAAGCAACATTAACTCATTATTTAGTTATTTACTTCTTTAAAAGTATTTCTGTGATAGCAAAACAAATTAATGCTTCTGTAACTGTGATAACTTCTGTAACATTTATGGCAAATCCTAATAATACATGGATAGAAAAGCCACTGAGTTAAATAGCAGCAGCATATGACTAAATATTTTGCTAGCACAAAGGCTTTGTATAATTAAATATCTCTGGTCCAGCATGCAAGTTTTGTTGTATCTTGTGAAATTCCTGCATGTTCAATCAGTGCTGATTCATTTTCCAATATATGAATGAGCAAGCAGACCACAGGAAGCTTAGTCAACTTTAATCAATTTTTAAAAACCATTTAGCATCTCTAACAAAGCATATTGCATAGAGGAGTAACGGCAGGAAAATGCAAACAGGGAATATATCAGGAGGCAGCAATTAGAGGTTGTCTGGGCTGCAGAATTTTCGAAATTGCCATGTAACGTGTTTTAAAATAGTTGGAGAGGGTTCCATTAAAGCCATGCCTTGACTTTCTGTAGCTCAGAGGAGTGTCTCTTGCTGTTCTGTCCTCAAAATTTGCTACAAAAATGTAAATTGTTAGAAAGGGCAAGACAAACAGGCATTGAAAGACATTCTCTTTCCATCTCTAGTCATTTTCAACAAATTCCCTGCCTATTTCCATAGATAAATTTCTGGGAAATTGTATGCCTGATTACTTTTGTCCTTAAATTCTTCCACTGCTGCTCTGTTGCCATTTCTGTGCATCCTGCAAGCAGCAGCTTTGGGTTTTTTCAGAGGCACAGTGCTTGAAAATAGGACAGGCAAATTGCAGAACAGATTGCACAGAGTCTGTGCTGTCTCCTTCCTTGGAGGTTTTTGAGCCCTGACTGGACAAAACCTTGAGCAGCCTCATCTGGACTGCACCAGAGACCTTCTGTGGCCCCTCCCAACCCCAGAGATTGTATGATTATCCGAAAACGGGGGTGAGAGGTGATGGAGAGAAGGGCAGTCTAATGAAATGGGATGAGCACCACATCAAATGTCAGCAGCAGAGGTGTTTGGGGTGCTTTGTGTCATGATGCCTCTCAGCTGGCATGTTTTTCCCTGATATGTAAGAGTGATACACCAGAATGACTGAAATTAAATCACAGAAGATGGAGGAAGGTAAAAACAGGTGGCAGAGAATGATTCCCTGATGGAATGAATACAAAAATGTCATTTAAAATGCTTCTGGCTTGAGACCTGATATTTTGGAAACATTTCTAATGACTCAATCTAAAGATCTGGGATTTGAAGCCCAAAGGGAGCTTTGGAGGTGCTTTTCAAAGCTTGGCAGCAAGCAGAGGTAGAGGATGAGTAGTTGGTGTTGCAGCTGAGCACCACTGACTTTGAGACAAGGAAAGTGCCTCAGGAGTGCAGGCTACTGCTCCCACCCCAGAGATCGAGGTCAACAGGCCAACAACGGGTTAATAAACCTCATCAGGAAAGATAAAAATTTAGGAGAAATAAACAAGAACTGCTTTTTCCCCCTCCCAACATATTTCCTTAGCTCACTTTGTGCCTTTTTGGATGAAATAATAAAAATAATACAGTATGTAGAAAATAAAACCCAGTCTGTTAATCACTTTAAGCAGCTCAATGTCTGCCAACTCTGAAAAAATAACTCATGTAGTGTTAAGCTGACAGAGCCTGTTGCATTGTGATATTTGGAGACAGAGGAAAGTCTAATTGTAAGTCTGTGTCTGCTCTTGAGGAAGGTGAGACCAGCTACCCAAGTAGTTCATTAAGACAGTGGAGGGTTTTATCTTGTGGTAGTGTAAGTTTTCAGCATTCCAGCTAGACTGATTTTACTGAGACACTCTTTTAGAGCTGTGGCTGTAGCTCTTCTAGTCTTGTGTCCTACTGAACAACAAAATAAATATAATCACAAGTCCCCAGGGAAGGTGAGACAAACCTTACAGGAGCTGAGGAGGGAGATTTAACATCAAATGATTGACATGACCTTCTAATGCCTAAGCTGTAATGTGTTGACTCCCCATGGGTGATGCTTTCCTTGGAACTGAAAAACGCCCTGGTATAGATCCACCAGGATGAAAAACAACCTATCACTCGTGGAAGCACTTCTGTATTCCAGGTGAACATTTGCAGGATGCTTTTAGAGAGGAAGAGGGCAAAACCAAACAGGAATCAGGTTTAATGTGAGAAATATTGCTTTTTCTGCTCTGGATTTGTGAAATTGTCTTTAATTTGAAATAGTTTTGTAGTCTCGTCCTGTAGATGAGATCCCACCATTAGGAAATCTTACTGGTACATTATTTTCCTTAAAAAAAGAATGCTGAACTTCAAAGAATGAAAGCACCCATCATCTTGGGAATGAGCTGTCTGGGGTTGCCAGGATTGTGTCAAGGGCTCATTAGAAGAACTGGAAAAGATAATTCTAACTTTCAGCATGGTGGATTTGGACTACGTCTGGTCCAAATTTCTGGATCATTTCTGGATTTCTCTAGAAAGCAACTGGAGAAGAGACCAGAAGATGCAGCTCTTGTGCTGCTGAAGAAGGTGGCACTTCTTGCTGCTCTCTTGCACATTCTTCTGCTGCATGGGGTAGCAGACAGAGCCATGTTCCCACAAGGGAACGATCCACATTGTCTCCATCCACACTGTTTGTTTGCCCCTTGATTCTTACCCAGAGGCTCTCCATGTGCTCCAGACATTCCAACCCTTCCCTTACATGCCCTCTGCCACCCCTCTGCCTCTCCAGGCCTGCCTATCCCTCCTGAAGAATCTGCAACCTTCCATCAGGTTCCAAAATCTGCATGGTTTCAGATCCAAAGATTATGAGGACAGCGTTGCATTTTCAGACATCTATGAAGAGCTGCAGGAACACTGAAACCCTGCTCTGGCCTAAACAAATAAACATAAAATGATGATTTATTTTAATGTGATGTGAAAATAGTTCATAGAATTTATTTTTCATTGACTGGATGATTTTTTCTGTGATGAAATTTGAGTCTTAAATTCTATTGCACAATCTACTTCTTAAACTAATTCACATAAAAAGCAGAAAAACTTTATTAGTAATAAAGCCCAACTATTTTTACATAATATGAAAAACAGATTTTAAGTCACATCTAGTAGTTTCTTTCTCATTTTTACAGTGGAAAAGACAAAGTTTTAATTAAATAAGAAATTTGGCAGGCAATACTTTAGTCATTAATCTGGTCTGGCGCCTTCTGCTATTTGTATAAAAAATGGATTTGTACAATTTTGAAATTCATTCCTAATAAATGACCAATACTTATGTAGGTTTAATAGACTCAAGCCTCTAGTGCATGGAAAGTGGTCAAAGGCTTTTGAATTAATTGTATTCTTCACTGCATTACAATAAGGTCCACTATGGTAACAGATGAGCGTCCTAACCCTGGGATTTTTATGGTTATTCATCCAGACTTTTTCCACAGCCCACTATAAATCACCTTAATTCTGTCACAGAACACTGCAATGTGGGGAGCTAAATACCTTATAATCTCAGATGTTCAGTGTCCTTAAGATAATGCTTTATGAAAACCAAACGAGGCCAATGAAGTTTAACAGTTTAACCAGCAGGACTCTGAAGGAGGAAAAACACCTTCCAAGAAGTTTTTGGGATGCTTTATGAATACAAAGTCATAGCCATACTGCAGCCCACCTGCTGGGTTTTGCAAGCATTACTTCAGAGCACGGATCGCAGCATGACCTAATTTGCTATTTTTTCTATTTTAATACATACCAGTGCTTATGGCAGTTTAACAGACTGATGGAGGAGAATGTGCATATTAGTCTTCTGAACCCTGTGCTCAACACATAAACTGCTCCTGTTACCTAATTAATCCCATCCACCATTTCCCTACAACACAGCTTTTGATGCTGTAGTTTTAGCCTAAGTAGTCTGAGCTTTACAGAGCAGGTTTCTTGTTCTGCCATGGTGGTAGAGGCTCTCCTCAAAATTAACTCAAAATATTAGTGTAGCCACAATTATTCTCATAAAAACTCAAGAAAAAAGGAATAAGGTACCTGCCTTTCTGATGGATACAAATCTAATTTTAAATTGCTCTTCTCTGTATCAAGGTTTACAACAAGTTCTCTTCTTCTACTCTGTGCAGGATTATAGAAATAATAAAGAGACAATAGAGTTGGGTGAGTGGTTGGACTTAAAGCTCTTTTTCAACCTAAAAGGTTCTGTTATTTGTTGACTACATCCTCTCTAAGTAAGTATTTCTGGGCATCTTAGGAAGACAGATCCTTGCCTGTGCATTCAGCACAGCAGAGCCATGATCTTTTCCCAGTAGTTGAGGAAGCAGATATTTCCAATACAGGAAATGCACAGGGATCACACACTGGGGTATGTTAGACTGTGTATCTATTCAGAATGTTGCTCCTTTCAGAATGGCAAGGCCTTTCTAGAAAATTGAAGTGACAAAAGTTTTCCTTTGTGTAGAAGAAAATTGAATAAAAACTGGGTGATGGATGAAGGATGTTGTGTATAAACCACATGGGAGTTTTCATTCAGCAACTGAGCTCTAATCCATGAGGTAAATACAGATGATAGAATTTCCAGACATGGCTCTGCTGGCTACCATAGGTGTTTCCATTTTTATCCTTATTAAACTCTTGCAGGGAAAAAATATACATTCATCACCTATGGAGATGTTTTAAATATATGTAACTTCTTTTTTTCTGAGTGCTGGAAATCTGTTCCTACTGGGGTTTTTAATTATTATTATTATTATTATTATTATTTATTATTATTATTTTTTCCCCCAAAGGTAAAAAACCTACATGTTAGAAGAAACACTGAATGAGTAATTCACTTCAGCTAAAGTCTGAAGGTTTGGCTTGATGGAGCATCTCAAAAAAGTGAAAACCCAAAGGACAAACTCCTTCAAACCCTCTAGTTAATGTTTGCCCCCAGGTCTAATTGATCATTAACCTTTCAAATTACTTTACATTATGATTTTCAACTGCCTGGGAAAGGAAATTCTTCAGGGAACTACATATCCATTATGCTGTAAACTCCTTTAAGAAAGAACCTATGGTACATTTGTTTTAGCCTGGGGTTTTCTGGTCCATGGGAGATTCCCTCCAGCTTTTGGCCACAAACTTGGGCATTTGTTAAGGGCAGGTGGAAAAGAATGACCATGGAGAGAAAATCTGGTTTGTTTACATATTTTTTTCTTATGGGTAATAAAAAAATGATACATTTTTGTGGACTGTATTTAGCTTTTGTTTTGTGATTTATGTTGTGCTCTGTCAAGTAGGGTGACTGGATCAGGTGAAAGAGCAACTGAGCATGCAAAATGTCAGCAAATGTGATGGAGTGGTGGAGTCACCACCCCTGGAAGTGCTTAAGAAATGACAGAACATGGTACTTTGTGCTATGGTTTAGTTGACAAAGTGTGATCAGTCACAGGTTGGACTCAATGATCTTGGAGGTCTTTTCCAGCCTTAATGATTCTGGGATTCTGTGAGGAGAAATGGTATCACATCACCATCAAGTGTCATCCAGCCCTTAGGGGCAATGGAAAGGATTTCTCAGGACTCAGCAAGGAATGGGAATCCTTTATCAGCACCCAGAAGATTGCTGAGTGATGGAAATTAAATCTGGAAGCAAGAACTCACCTGCAATTTAACCTGGAGGCCAAAGAGCTAGGAGAGGGTTGACTGTTGGGAAGAAGGTTTTTGAGTAATACTAGTGTTCTGGTTTTCTGAGAATATGTACAATGAAACTCAGTAAAATTTCCCATGTCTGTAAACCTTACAGAATCTCTTCCCCTTGTCTCCACAGGACTGGGCATGCAGGAATGATCACAACTGGAGGCTTCAGAAGGGTTGCTCAGGGAGACTTGATAGTCTCTTGAGTAAGAAAATGAGCCAGAGCTACAAGACCTCTGACAGTGAGGATAAAGGACAGGGAGCTCCTCCTCCCCTGTTTTCTGCTCGGTTCTTCTGAAAAAAACCCCTTTTTCATGTGAACAGTATTAACAAATACTTTCTCATACCAACTGTGCCATAATCTCAGTCAATATTAAGACTTCCCCATTGTTGCAGGCAAAAGCTGCTTAGTTCACACAGTTTGCTCTAAATCAGAATTAAAGTGGTTTATTGATTTAGGAGAGACATATCATTAACCAGCAGCAAGGAACTCTGCAGCTGTGATCACTCTTAGCAATACAACAGGCAAACAAAAAGTCTAGGCACACAATGTTAACACCTACAGAGTTCCCAATACCCTTCTATAAGCAGTACCTAAAATTTCCTTTTCCCCTCCCACTCACACATATTCCTCTTCCTCATAAATGTGATCATTTTTGGAACAAGACCCTCTTCAGACACCTCTGTGTTTTCAATTCAGACACTGCTGACCCTGGCCATCTTATCTGACATGTTGTTATCCAGACCTTTTGCCAAGGCTGTGCCATGGGATTGACCAGCTCAGGTCAGTCAGGTGTTAATAACCCAGTATATGTTAATTAACCTCAAATAGATTATTTCATCTTCATCCCTTTTTTTCCCCTGCAGGCTCTTTTCCTTTAATAGCAAGGCTTTAGCTATTTTTGCAATATTTTTGCTGATATTCTCCAAACTCTGCATGTCTTTTCCTGTCAGTCTGTACCTTCTTATATTTCTAATATATTTTCCCAGATAATTCTCAGAGCAACAGCAGAAGTGCAGTCAAGGAGATACTGTTGGCCTTCAATGAGATACTGCTCAAAATAAAGGAAAAAAAAATTATGATTTATTGTTTGTATAGGTTTCTTTGTCTATCCACATATTATTTGAGGGATGAAAGATTGAGAGGAAGAGAAAGAGGGTCAGTCTCTTAGGTGCTGAGTTTTCACTCAGGGCAATGGAGAAATAGAGTGTTGCTGTAGAAGTATTGGCAGATCAGCAGAGGCAGTTCAGTGAAGTATTGAGTGTTAAAGACAAATTCTATTGATCTATAATTAGTACTAGACTCACACATGCAGACTATTAGGTTATTCAACACATTTCTAATATATATAAAAAAAAGCTCATGTTGCTGTGCAAAGTCCCAAGTCTTCAGAGATAAACAGCATGTTGTGCTCAAAATTTGGTCACAACAAATTTGTCTCATCGCTACACCTCAAAGCTGAGATGTATTTCAAAGCATTACATCTCTTCTGGAATACTTGTGGATGGGTTTTTTTCACTTCTGATGCTAAGAATGAGATTTACCAGGCCTCAATACTCATTTTCTCCTCAAGAAGAAAAAAAAAATATCCTTTTAAATGTCCTTCTGATTGATCCTTATCAGAGTTAAATGCAAATTAGTGAAGTGATTCTGCATTCATTCATTCATTCATGCAAGGCTATGAAGTGAAGCCATTGTTATCTACCAAAATGGTGGTTTAGGCAGAGAATGAGACTAAATTGGTGACCTTGGGAGGCACATCTGGATATTGTCAGGTCCCATCCTCCTGGTCAAGCAGGATAAACTTGGGCTGGGTGTCCAGAATTTCGTCCATTTGGGGTGTTAATAACTCCCAGACTGGAGGCTCCAAAACTTGCTGGGCAACCTGTTTCACTGTTTGATTGCTTTTACAGTAAAAATGTGCTTTCTTATGTTGAGACAAAATTTCATGGGCTTAAATCCAATCAGGTTTTTATATATTTAAAAAATTTTCCTCTGAGCCTTCTATTCTCCAGACTAAACAGTCCGAGGCCACTTAAGCTCTCCATGTGGGAGGGATGCTCCAGCCCTTAGCCATCTTTTTGGCCCTAAACAAGGTAAATAATTTTCAGGAGTATACTATAAAATTTCTCTACTGATGGCCAAATTATTATATAAATTAGATAATTTCTTCCTTTTTCTTTCAATGCTAAACTTGACTTCCTCTGAGGCTGTAGTACCTTTTTGTTTTCCTTTGAGTGACGCTACAGAGGAACAAATATTATTTCATTTTTCTTACCATTAGAACCGCAGAAGGTCCACTCAAGAAGTCTCCACTCAAGTGTATTGTTTTATTCCTGAAATTTCAGGCATCAGAAGTCATAAGCATAAAAAGGAGCTCTCATAATTTCCTTTTCCCTGTTCCTCTTAAACACACAGCTAATATGGAAGTATAAAGACATCATCATTTTCCTTCCAGCAGGATGCTCTAGTAGTCTGATCACATAAAAAACCCACAATTTTCCCCCAACCACTATCAGGCAATGCTCTCTATAAGATTGAAGCTTTGAGCAACTTTAATTTGAAGATAATGCTGCTAAAACTCTCGTTGGTCTCATGTTTTGTTGGAGAGTCTTTTAGATTGATCCATCTGCTCTTGTGAATATGTGGAATATGTGAATATGTGGAATATGTGAATATTTGGAATATGTGAATATGTGGAACAAGAACACACCAGCTCCATTAATATGTCTTTGTTGGTTGTACAGCCAGTTAGAGATGGTAAATCTCTTTCTCTAATATTTTAACTGTCTTTAAAAACTTGAAAGGAAACATTTCTACATTTTCCACAAAATGAAGAGCATTCAGCTACAAATAGATATAATTACTTGGAAAAATCTTGATAAATAAAATTTTAGAAATTAGAAATTTCTTTCAGATTTGTTTATTTTTTCAAATAGTATTTTTTAGAAAATAGAATTTTTTTTTTCTGACTAGGAAGAGGCTGATTTAACGTAAATCTGTTGCTGGTTTTATTGAAGTGGACTCACTTTCACACAATTCTAAAAGGGAAAAGATTTGAAAGATTTTTTTCTAGATCTTAACATTTTAAGTTCTCTACAATAAATAAAGTTTTTGTTTAAAGATATTTGTATTATCCCAGAGACACTATTATGTGGAGCTACACTCGTGTAATGTCCTAATTGAAATATTGTTGAAATATTTTACCTTCATTTTGTTGCTAAAGCTCTTCCACAATATCAGTAAACTCAACAGATTCTCCAGCCTGATTTAAAAGTCTTATTTGTTGTCTTTTCACAGTGTCTTTGCAAATTGTAATGAGTAGGTTTGAAATTTTGACACTGACAGGTAAAATGTGTCAAACAGTTCATGAGCTTGGACTGTTGACATGACATGCCATGATGGAAAAAATACTAAAATGGCAAATCATATTTTCAATGAAGATTTATATTCTCAAATGAAACTCTTTTAACTGTCATCTTTGCAAAATTAAAAAAGCCAGTAGAAAAGAAAAACAAATGTAAAACTATTGATTTCCCACAAAACAGAAAGTGATTTTCAGCCTGTTGTATCTTAAATATCAATCAATAGGATGGGATTAAATGGTTATGTGTCTGTCAGTGGTCTCTGGGATGATTATTGTTATTATTTATGAATTTGTGGTTGTTTTTTTGTTGTTGTTTTTTTGTTGTTGTGGGTTTGGTTTTTTGTGTTTTTTTTTTTTTTTTTGGTTTTTTTTTTTTTTTTTTGTGAAGAAAAGACATGCAAGAGTTACAAATCTATTTCTCACACCAGTTACCTCACTGCCATAACCCACAGGCACATGTGAAAATATATCTTTCCAAACTCACAACTGGAAAGGATGCAACCATCATCAGTGCAGGGGGACCTGTGCAGGATGGGGAAGGCTCCAGGCAGAGCAGAACACAAAGGTCTAATTCCAGAGTATTAATTAATACTACCATATTAATTGCCATTCTGTGGATTTTGGTATCCAACTGAAATTGAGCAGATCCAGTCAAGTGAAAACAGTGTTAACATAACCGGCTTCTCTTTTACCTAAAATAACACAAATATATGACATGAGGGCCCATGTTGCTGTATTTGAGCATCTCCTTCATTCTCCAAACAAGCAGATGAAATGTGTTTGGGACCAAGCACTGGAGTATCACTGAGCAAAGGTTACAAGTGAGCTGTCTGTCGTGAAATGCTGATCTTTTTTTCTGCTTGTCTCATTTTACCACGAAGTCTGTCATTGAGTGAATCATTCAAATTCCAGATGATGTCTTGTCATTGTCTGCAGTAGGCAATTATCTACTTTTATTGGGTTGTCCTGAAGTAAAACCAAAGAAGGGGGAGAAATTGTCTCAATAACATCATCAGTTTGCAGCTCCTTTTCTTTTAGGGTAGCTACATACTTATGAAATTTCCTGAACTCACATAAAATTATGTATTTGATCTCCTTGGGGTAGAATCATAGACTGACTGGGAGGGAGGTTCATCTTATTCCAGTCCCCTGCCATGGGACACCTTCCACTAGACCAGGTTGCTCCAAGCTCTTTCCAACCTGGCCTTGGACACTGCAGGAATGCTGATTATATATGGTTTTCTAGGGAACTTCCAGATGCTTCTAGGCAATGCAGAGCACTCAAGGATTAAGAAACCCAGTTAATGAGATACCTAACCAATTTTTTTCCTTGCCAGCATCTTATTTTAACCAGGTAGGTATGTCTATGAATGAAAGCAATTAAATTACACGCCTGCTTTAGTAGTTCACTGAAGCCAGCTGTAATGAATGAGCAGAGTGACGTTGTGCTGCTTTTGTCTCACAGAGCAGGCAGCTCTCATTGCTCTGCTTATCTTCATTTTTATGCCCATTTTTATGACCTGCATTTGTGAATGCAACCCCTGTTCTCAAATCTTCATCAGTAATTCCTGAAACAAACAATTCTGGGCAGACAATGACCATTTTGTTGCACTTGTTAGAGTCTTTTCGTGTCACTTTTCTGTTTTGAAAGACACATTTTAATTGATTTGCTTGTCATTTTGTGAACAGTCTGAAAATGAAGCACAGAACCCTATAAACACATTTCTTGTGGCATGGTTCGTGTAGCAATAATTTTAACAAAAGAATGCCTTCCTACAGACCACAAACAAATTTTGAATTATTCATAAATAATGTCAGGATATGATTTAGCCCCTCTGAATGCATTGGCAAATGTGAGGTAGAGAGGGAGAAAGGAAACAACTAGAAAAAGGGAGAGTCAGGGAGACAGAGAGATAAAGTTGGAACTATCACCACTCCATGGATCCTGACCAGCATCCCATTGGTTCTCTTCCTCTGGCCTCCCCATTGGTGAGGGTACCAGGCTTGTCAAAGTGATGGCTGCAGTCTGGATCTGGTGGCAGAAGCCCAGGAAACAAAGTCAAGGTTCAGGTGGGACGGCTCAGGTACCTCCCCTGAGTATCCCCTCCAGGGTTTTACACTGGATAATGTAACCACAGGACACTGATGACACCTTCCAAGACCTTACAGCTGCCTCTGCAGAGGTGAAGTTGAGTTAATTACAGCCCATGAGCAGGGATGAATCTTTCATGCTGTGTGTGAATAGCCCAGTACTTCTCCAGAGGGGAGTTATCACAGCTGAACCCCTTGTGTAAGGACATCGGTGTGAGAAGCAGCACTACCCCAGCTGGAAGGGTTTGCCCTTACCCTGCTCAACACCCAGCTGCAGCCCTCAGCCCTTTACACCTGGGTGGCAAGTCCTCGATTACTGGAGTCATTAACCATTAAGGGTCCAGTCCCTCACACATCCCAACGTGATTCTCCACACCCACAATCTGCAAGCACAGCAGCTGCCCAGGGGGACGGAACAGGGGGTGGAGCAGAGTGGAGACACCGTGGCCAGGCCCTGTTGGAATCTTCACAGGAACTCGGTGGCACTTTCCAGCTGAGAGAGGAGGAGATGTCCTGCTGGTGACTGGGGCAAAATCAATCTCCTTGGACAAACTTGGCTCATTACAACCTAATTGCAATATTAATACACTCCTCCACCCTGGTGTATACCCACCTCCAAAGTCCAACCACCCCTCACGGGGTGTGTGCTCTAGATTATTTCCACTGTATCTTTAAAATCAAAGTGAGAGAATTTTACACCAATCAGTAACAAAGGTATGTCTGCCTAGGGTCACTCAAGCTCCACCTCAACATAGAGAAACCAAATAAAAACAAGGAGAGAATGCGGAAAATTAAGGAAGACTCCATAGTAACTTGGGATCAGCTGACAGGCTGAGCCTGTCTCCTCCCATATAGGGATGCCTAGTGAGTGAGAATCACACTGTCTGCACTGAATACTTTTATTGGGGTTACAGCTTGTCTATGGATTGCTTTGAGTCCATTTTTGTAATCAGACACTATCCCTGACAGTTCTCAAACCTTAACCTGCCACAATTTGATATTAATAAAGGATGTTATTCTGTAAACTGTGGATGTGAATCCTTCCTGGGCACTGGCAGCCACTGGCAGCAGGGAACACACTCAAATAAAGAGGGAGAGCTGCTGAGGGCTCTCCCCTGTGCTGTTGGCAGAGTTGAGGAAGCCTCCCCTTTTCACATGACAGCACATATATGGTGTGACATGCAGAAAATTGTCCAGAAAGATACATTTTTGACCACATTAGTATTTAACATTGATTAGTCTGTTAGACTGATGACACAAAGAAATTGATTGGCACTGCCAGCACCCCTCATTAAACTGGTATACAGTTAATGATACATATGAGATATATAATGATAACAAAAGTCTTTCTACAGTATATTCAGAAAAAATTTCTAAGTGAAAATGCATTTTGATGATTACTGTTAGTTAAATATTAGCAATGCTTTGGCATTCTATGCACTGCTTTAAATATGCACATTCAATTCTATTTTTATCAGTTCTGCAAAATGTTGCAGTTGCTTTTATTTTTCCATGATTTGATTTCAACTTCTGTGTCCTCCCTTAATATTTCTATGGCATAGTGCCATCTTGGGGATGCTGTGAGCATCTGAAAGGACATGAAACAGACTGAAAGAAAATCAAAACACTTTTGCTGCACTGTATTGTTGGTGGATGCTAGGACACTAAAAATAAATGTGACTTAAATCTAGGAGTCTCTGAAGTACCAAGAGATCACAGCTAATGCCATGTCTATAGAAACTACCACAAATTCTTGAATGCAGCATGTGAGTTGGTATTTTAAACTTGAGAACTCTACTGTATTTGACAACAGAGAATCTCAGCTTTTCCTTTAAAAGCATATTTCTCCTCTAATTAAAGAGAAATACTGATGTAATCCTAAAAGGTTTGGAAGCTGGACAAGAAATTGTATTTGGTTAAAGATGATGACACTATTTTGGGGAATCTGTCCTGATTTCCAGTAATTGATAGATTCATAAAGAGATGGTTTCTTCTTAGAGTGTAAAGGAGGAGCAAAAATACAGCAACACTGTTTAAGTCACATTCTTGTCATTTTTAGCTTGACCTTTATTAGTAGCTGGCAGAAGTTCAGACCACAACCTGAGCTTTCAGGACTGCTGCCTTGATTCCCCAAAGCAAAACCAGACAGATCTGCTGACAGTGCACTACATGCACGGGCTACTATTGCCCTCAAAACATTTCAGGGTTTTGTGTCCTGTGGTGCAACCATGCCAAGGGACCACTGCTTCATCCTCCAAAGCAAACACCAGATTTTCCTGTACATTTGTTTGCATAACATTCAGAAACGTTCCACTTAATGGAGACTGCTTGTAAGCTCTCTGGAGAGAGGTTTCCCAACACAGCTGCCTGCAGCCTAACACAGAGACATATCCTGCCCCTCAACAGCTGGTTGGGAAATTCCAGCCTGAATTAGTGCTGCTGCTGCTGCTGCTGCGTTTGCTGTTGGGTGAAGGGCTGCGATATGTACAGGAGATGGTTCTCAGTTCAGGAATTAGCCTTTAATCAGTAGCTTTGGGGAATATTCTCATGCCCTCCCCAGGTGCAGCTGCTGCTTTTTCCTCACAGCAACTCAGCAATGTGGATTTGTGCCAGAAGCTGCTACAGTGGGTCCAGGTCCACCACCTCACCCACAAGTCCTTCTCTGTTTGCAAAGAAGGGCCCAGCAAGGCACCTTCCCTCACCAGCTGTGTCAGGAAGTTCTTTCACACACTCCAGGAACCTCCTGGATTATTTCCTCTGCACTGTGTTGTGTTTCCAGCAGACACCTGGCAAGTGGAAGCCCCCCATGGGAACTATAGGAAGTCTTGCCAGTGATAGAGAGACTTCTGACAGCAACCTCAAAAAACCCAGGGTGCTTTGCCTCTCTCTTCATCCTGGTTTGTTGGTCTTTTACAAAATCCCACTGGGATCTCTGCCTTGCTGGACTTCCCCCTGATTCTCACCCATAAACACAACCCTCTCCTCACCATCATCGAGCTCCAGACCATCAAAACCCTCCCTCACACACGGGGCTGCCTCTCCTTCCTCACGTGTCTCTTCTGGAGAGTTTGCAGCCATCCATTGAACCACTCCAGCTGTGCCCATCATCCCACCATGGCTCAGTGACAACAGCTGCACCACAGCTTTCCTGCTGAGGGAAAGTATTGGTTACAAATACATGAGCTCCAGGGACAGCGGGTGAGAAAACCCACCCTGCTTTGACTGCTGATTCGTGGTGAATGGCTTGGGGAAGAGTTGCATCAAAACCCATGTGCTAAAATGGCAAAGGGAGTGAGCAGCAGCTGTGTGTTTAGAAAGAGGAGAGGATACCTCACTGCATGACCTGTCAAAGGTGAACAAAAAGAGGCTCAATCTGTTAAAAAGTTTGTGTTGGTTCATTGGCCACATGAGGTTAATGGTCAGGATGCACAGGCATTTTTTGTTCCTTAGAAATGGAACAATGAGAATTAACCATTTATCTCATACAGAAACAAACATAAATATATATATATGTATATATGATGTCTGGGGGGACATACAAGAGGAGGATGTGAAGGAGAAAACAGAGCAACACCCAAGAGTTGGGAGAAGAAGAAAGGAACAGCTCAAAAAGCTACTCCTAAATCCTGTTGTAGTTATCTAACTACCTAGTATCTGACATCTGCTTAATTTAAAACTATGACAGACAATTGTCTTCTTAAAGTGAAAGCTGTCTTATTTATAGATAAGGGTTTTAAAATCCTTTGGGTGTCAGAAAGGGTGTGACTCTTAAAGGTGTCTGTGAAATACCCACTGAAACTGTCACATATCAGTATCCAAAATGCAATGATAACTTAGGAAATACCACAAGTATCTGAATAAGTTAAGGATCTGAACAACTTCCATTTTGATAGATGCTTTAGAATGATATTAATATTATCTTACAAAGCAACATAAATTAAACTCTCTAATTGTAGGGAAGCAAATCTTCTTTTCCTTCCTAATTTATAGAGCAGTTTCAACTGTGATGTCTCTATTTTCACAGTTCAGGAGATTACTCTTCCATATTAACAAATATTAAATCTTATTAAGCTGGAGGTTTTTTCTCCAAAACAAATGAAACATTATTAAAATTAAACAAGGCTTTTGCAACTTCCATTATTTAAAAATGCTTGAGCATCTCATCAGGCTTTATTAGAGAATTTTTGAGTGGCGTTTCCCATGCCTTGGTGATGGGGTGGTACACACTGCCCAGCTCAAGTGCTCAGAAAAGTTTCAGTGCACATCAAATTGTGATTAATGGCACAAACTGGTTTCACCAAGAGGGCTGAAGTGACAAGAGGGGAAATGGGAAACTGGCAGAGCAATTTCATGATTTCCATTCTGAGCAGCGCATTTGTGTCTATACTCCCATTGCCTTTTGTTATCATAGTCTCCAAACTGATGTAAGCAACAGGTCAAGGAACCCATACTGGGCTCTGTGAACACTGATGCAATATACAGTGAATTTCTTAATAAAACAATTTTCTTAATTGCTACAGAGAAAGTAGGACATTACAAGCTATAAGGACAACATGGCAATGTTAATTTGGGTCATTTCCCCTTCTCTGTCATTACCAGTGCTAATCCCTGATGTCAAATGATTTTATGATGCAATAGTATTTAAAAGACCTCACAGTTAGTCTGAATGTGCTCTCCATTTTCTCCTCTTATTTTTCTGCAGCAACAAAAATGGGAACAAAGAAATGCACATCTATCTGAATGGCATTTCTTTTCAGGGACTGATACTAGATTCTGTACAGTATTGTGACTAAAAACCTGGGCCAGTTTCAAACTTCAAAAGAACTCTTTACTAAATTCACATTAAGTATGCATATCATAAACGGTGAGTTCTTAGCCTTTATTAGTCATTATCACATCACAATTATCAAGCTTATCCAAAATTACCTTTAAGTGTAAGGCAATTGATGCTATGAACCCTTACTGCTGTGGGCCTCGATGGTTTTAATCACCAAGGGCAAAGAGATTAGGAGAGATTTCTTGGAATCCAAGCAGGCATCCCTCTTTCTTCCTTCAGTTTGACACTGGCCAAATGCCAGGCCCCCACAAAAGTCACTCACTCACCCTCCCCTACCACAGCTGGGCAAAGGAGAGGAAAAAAATTAATGAAGGCTTCATGAGTTTAAGGACTGGGAGAAAACACTCCAAGGGCAAAACAGGCTCGACGTAGAGGTATAAAGTGAGTTTATTATTAACAAAATCAGAAGACAATAACGAGAAGTAAAATAAAGCCTTAAAACACCTTTTCTCCCTCCAACTCCTCATTCCTTCCCACTGACAGCACAGGGAGACAGGGCATGGGGGTTTTGGTCAGAAGAAAACCCAAGGTTTTCTCCTGCTGCTCAGGGAGAGGAGCTGTTCCCCTGCTGCACCATAGCTCCCTCCCACATGAGACAGTTCTCTGTGAACTTCTCCAATGTGGGTCCACTCTTCATGAGCAGCAGCCCTGCCAAAACTGCTGCAGTGTGAGCCCCTCCCACGGGCACACAGCCCTCCCAAAACTGCTGCAGCTTGGGTCTGTCTTCCCAGGGGTGCAGCCCTCCAAGGACAGGCTGCTCCAGCCTGGGAGCAGGGCCCCTCTGCCCACTGGGTGTTCCCTGGATCACAGCCTGCTCCAGGCATCACCTGCTCCAGCGTGGGCACCTCCCCAGGGGCTGTGGGGGGATCTCTGCATCCCCGGGGATCCCCAGGGGCTGGGGGGGGATCTCTGCATCCCCGGGGATCCCCAGGGGCTGTGGGGGGATCTCTGCATCCCTGGGGATCCCGAGGGGCTGTGGGGGGATCTCTGCATCCCTGTGGATCCCCAGGGGCTGTGGGGGGATCTCTGCATCCCCGGGGATCTCCAGGGGCTGTGGGGGGATCTCTGCATCCCTGGGGATCCCCAGGGGCTGCAGGGGCACAGCTGCTCCACCATGGTCTCACCACAGCCTGCAGAGGAACCTCAGCTCCAGCACCTGGACCCCTCCTCCCCATCCCTCTCCACTGACCTTGGTGTCTCCACGTTGTTGTTGTTTCCCTCACATGTTCTCACCTCCTCCTATTCTCCAGCTGGAAAATTACAACTGTCCCACCTTTGTTCTGATTCTCCTCTTCAATCTGTTATCCCAGAGGTGTTCCCAGCCTCTCTCATTGTCCCAGCCCTGGCCAGCAGCAGGTCCATCCTCAGAGCCATCAGGGACGGGCTCTGCTGGCCATGGTGGAAGCTTCCAGCAGCTTCTCACAGCAGCCACCTCTGAGTCCCCCTGCTACCAAAAACCAGGCTGTGCAAAACCAGCACACTTCCCCATATTGCCTTCTCATCCCTGATACAAGCTCTTTAGCAACTTTCTAAAAAGAAAATATGTGATTTTTTTTCTTGTACTCTGAAGATCACAAACAATACTGATCTGGTTTTGCTAAGCTTCTTTCTTGCTAAATCTGGTTTCATCAACTTCCTTGCTTGCTTGCTTGCTTGCATGCCACCCCTGTGCTTGCCTTGGAGATTTTCCATTTACATGTGTCTTTTACATACTTTGTATGACTCTGACATTACACTCTGCCCCTTAAACATTGTGTTCGTCCCATGTTTACACTTACCTGTGTAATAAAATTATTACACAGGAATCTATCCTGCTAGTTACAGTGGGACAAAATATATACTGCCACTATTTATGCTATTTTTGTGTGCTCATAGCTGTTTTCAAGGCAAGAAAATATGAGATGAGCTTTTAAGTCCCTTCCAGAGCAATTTTATGATTCTATAATTCTGTGATTTGATAATATTTCCAAGTACTGTGAGGGAAATTTTGAGGGATTTGCAAAATGGATTTGCAACATGCAATAAACATATGAAGGTTTTTTGCAAGAAAACACTGTCTGTGGATCAGAAATTTGTGTTTTATTACTAATTTGTAGTGCTCAACAAATGAATATCTACTCTTCCTACCTGAAGCGATACATTTTAGAAATTATCATATTGGTGACAAATTAAATCATGTCTTGTAATACAGAGGAGAAAATTATCTTTGAGAATGGACAAAGGACAAAAAAAATCTTCATGTCCTCTCTCCTTACTTTGCTGGCTGGTATCTGGGGCATTCCCTGCTGGCTGACTTCTTCCCAGCCATGTATTTTTAATTATCCAACAGCTCCTGAGCTAGCACAGCCAAGCTGCTGATTAACGTGACTCTAGACAGGGCAAGGGGACCTCACTTGAATAATTATCAGCTTTCCATGTAGTCTAGAGAGGTTTGTAATCCTTGAATTAACTTTTAGGAAAATTCAATGTCCAGTGCCAGGAACACATCAGATTGTGCCTGACCTTTAGTGCTAATCAGGGAGTTGTATACTAACGAGAGGTGCTTATGTTTGCTTTTTTTCACAGAATCAATAACAGCTTGTTATGCTTAAAGCACTGCTTTGTACGAGGCTCTGAACAGCTGAGAAACACTGTGAATCAGATCCTGTTCATAAATTTGCCAGATACATTACACAATTCTAGAATTCCTTGATAATTGTAGAGCTGGGTCCACCAGAGCAGTCATAAACCTCACTGAGTTTTGTAATTTTAAGTTAAGGTAAACCAAACAAAACCCCCAAATATTAGGTGCACTCTCTGTCTTCCAGTTTTCCTTTATTTCATGTGTGTCAGTGTGTATTATCTTTTCTTCAGGTCTTCAAATCTTTAACTTTCTCTCTTTGTTTTACCTTATTTTGAAACAAACATAAAAGATCACAGAAAGCTTTTCTGTTATTTTTCTAAAAAGGTTTTGTGTTTTCACAAAGTTTGGTGTTTTCACAGGAACAGCCTCAGCTGCTTTTGCTTTTCTCCAGGTTGTCACAGCAGAGCCAAGGATCTGGAACATGAGGATGGAGTCAAGCAAAGCCTTTAACCCCTGCTGCTCACTGTCATCAAAATTATTCTGTCCCACTGATTGCTGGGGATCTGGAGTTGTGCTGCACAAACAGGGGAGTCTATTCTTAATTCAAACACTTATTATATATTATCTATTTAAAACCATTATATTTTATTTACTGTTGTTAATTGTTTTCTAAAAATCATTTAGGGGGCTAATACATTTCTTTATTTTCATCTGCATTTTGCATCACTAATCTCCAAGCAACGCACTGTATGCATCCTTCCATCTGTATTCTTTTATTCTCTTTTCTTGCAGCTCTCAGGACTACAGCTGTAAAGATTGTTATGTGCATATTTGTCTCCTACAAGGTCAAAGCATCAAGAAAAGGCCACTCAGACCCTCCACAACTGTTTGAAGGATCAGTGTCAGAAAGAGCAATGCTAATTAACTTTTCTTTGTTTTTCAAATAGCTGAGATAACTCTCCTTGTGGTACATTTGTGCAAGTCAGAGTGGTGTGTTTGCTTTTATAATTAACAAAAGCAAGGACACAGAAGATGCTGTAGCCTGGAAACAGCAATTTTGCCATCATGCTAATGCAGGACTGGAAGGGCACAGGTAAAAAAAAAACCACAAAAAACCCACCAAAAAAAAAAAAAAAAGCAATAAATAGAGTATATTGGTAGTGAAAATAACTCATTCAGTCGCTTCTTAAGGCAAATTATATAACAAATCCAGTGCCTGTGAACAGTTTGAAACTTGCTCTTACTGGTCACTGCAGCTTTTCAAGCTAAAGTTTCCTTTTCTAAATATATCTGTTATTAATTACGCTTCTGGAAATTCATATACAGCAAAACTGAAGCAGCTGCAAGGACAGTCAAAGAGCACAGTTGCTCTAATCCTGTCCACACTGATCTGTGTACATTTTGGTGTCCAATATAGGTGTTTAGGTTAGATTCATTCCACTGTACTTGCCTTTCACAGTGAAGGTTTGTAGGTACTCCAGAATAGTTTATGTGTTTTTGGGACAGAAAACCATTCTGTTCCCCTATTAGACAGATGTTTTAAAATAGAGTTTGAGAAAAGTACATTCTGAAAACTTCTATGATGTCCCTGACAAGCAGAATCACAGGATGGTTAAGGCTGGAAATGGCCTCTGGAGACTCCCAAGCAGGTTCAGCTGGAACAGGTCACACAGAGAACCCCTGAGCAGCTGAGTTCTCATCGCCAAGGATGGAGATTCCACAGCCCAAGGGGTTCTCTGCTCCCTCATAGAACAAGAATTACATCTGCTTTATCTCCATTTTGCAGAAGATGTCGAGACATCAAAACATTTTTTAAGATACATAATTTTTTTAAAATTTCCTTCTTTTATTTCCTGAGTACTTTTTAATGGTTGATGTTATGGTCTTTCCAGTGTGTGTATTGCAAAGAGGGAGTTCATATCAATTTTCATTACTGCACTGCACACAGAATTGTTAGGAGTGGTACTCAAAATTAGTGCAACTGATTTTTTGTTCATCTCCAGATAATGCACTGTGTAGACTACTCTAGGTTTTGGTGCAGTATAAGCAATATTTTTAAAAGTAGGTTTTATTCCAATCAATGTGAGAAGCAAACACATTCCAGACAATGTAAACAGCAAACCCCATGAACAATTCAAGGACATCACAATAACTTAGAATTTCTGTGTTACAAGTTAATTATTTAGATAGAATGTGAATATGACTGACTAATAGTCTCTGCACCAAGACATGATTTTGATTGAATGGGCTACTCTTGGCATTCTTCCAGCATAAATTTTCTCCTTTTTATTTCTTTTGCCAAAAGTGTAGAAGCAAAACAAAGCCCTGTAAAAGCTCCAAGTCCTTTGGGACACTCTAATGAATTATATCTATTAAAAAAATACCTAGTTTTCTGTAGGAAAGATTTAAGATGGGGCATGATATGTTAGAGCATCAAGGGGAAGAAGCTCAAATAACATCTGGAACACAGTGATTGGGAAAAGTCAAACTCTGGTAATGAATTTATAACATAGAACTTTCCAGGAGGCTTTAACACTGCCTTGGAAGGAAAAAGACATTAATATCCATTTACCAAGGAGTTGTATTTGTATTAAACTGTGCTGTGAAGAATAATGGGAGTGGCAGTGTTTAGCTCATACTCATATTTAGCTCACATTACAGTGTAAAAAAACAAATCTGCCCAAAGTGAAAAAGACCACCTGCTCTGATTTTTTTCAAATGTAACTTCTACTTTGATGTGGGGGGATAATTTATGCTTGGTATCAGGCGGACTCTTGGCAATAAAGACCTAGACAACAATTAAGAGACCTAAAGTCTTCTCAGAAACATTTTTTCTGTCTTTGTCCATTAGAGCTCTTTTATATTATAGCATCATACATTTATTCCTAGGTTTTCCAGTCATTCCCCCAGACTTCTCTTTTGCTTGGGTTCTGGTTGTTTCTAGATTTTGGGGGGTTTTAACTTTGTATTTGTAGGACACATGATCTGTACAAGATGTCACCATGCTCCTGTTCCTGTGTCACTGCAGCGGAAACTGTAATATTAATAATTCCCACTAGTAATTCCCTGACCGAGATTGTTAGCTGTAGTAGGGAATTTTTCTCATGTCTTTTTTATTAGGTAAGTTGAATTCATCAAAATAAAGAGACTAAAAATGATGAATGCTGTGAGAACCACAGTTTTCAATCATTACTGTGTTATTGCCATTGTTCAGATTTACTTGTGAGACTGGGGCTTCTGATTTATTGGGGGAATTCTGCCTGAATTCCTGAATTACTCACATTTTCTGTAGGTAAGAGGGATGTCCTGTAGGGAATCCAAGTCTTAATGGACTTCTGTGCATGTGCAATGAATCTGAGAGCTTAAAGGTACTTCCTGAACAGCCAACGGGAGCCAATGGCCTCATCCTTGATGGTTTCCATTCAATATTCCCAGTGGAATTGGGACATTTGTAAGTTTTGAATCAAAGTTATTTCACTGTGAAAAGAGAGCAGCTTTGCTCCTGATTCTGGGGGAAACAGTACAAGAACAATGAGAGGAAGCATAAACAAAATAATAGAAAATCTAAGAGTGCAATTTTCCTGTATTCCAGCTTATTCACTTGCAATTGCATTGGCCCATGAACCACAGATATAATTCACAGCTGAACATCTATCACAGAATCTATTTTAGTTTGTTTTTAAAAGGGCATGAGACTTTAAAAAATAAATTAATAATTTTTAAAAAGTCAGGGCCATTCTTCCATAGGTTTCTTTGGTTGGTTGGTTGGTTGGTTGATTTGGGTTTTTTCAGCAACATGTGTTCCCATCTTGCTTGTTTCATGCCTGTGCCCAAAAGAATACATAATAACCATGGAGTTTCTCCTGTCTAGGAGTTAGTACAAATTCTAGGATTGAAATTATGACAAAGCAGGTGAACAGTGGAAGAACCCAATAAACATGTCATGGAAGATAGTGTAACTATGAGGGAAGTTTATGAAACAAGTTATAGTACATAATAAAGAAAAACAAACCTGAATTGATGAAAAGTGGAACATGATAAAAAAGACTGAATCCATTAGCTGCACTAGACAATAGAAAAGTGTCACCTAAATCAAAGATACTCTGTAGGAAAAAACCAACAATTACTCCAGAAAAGTTGGAAAGATTATCACTCTGGGGACATTTTTCAGTACAAAATGAAAAAGACATGACAGGAGACTGGTCACATTCTAAATGAGTGTACTGAATATGACAGGAGATGTGAACAAGAAAATAAACGTGATTTTCTGCGATAACTACAATAAAACATAATGATAGGGGTACTCCTGTTTCTACTATGGTGGACTGTAAAGACTATTCTGCAGAAAACAAATGTTGAGGTCATCACTCAAGGAACTACCAGAAAAGTGAAAACACTACTTCTTTAGCAGGTTTTAACAATGTTTTATACTTTTTTTTTCTTGAGAATATCTTCAGATATAAATATTAAAAACTCATTGCATTTCCAAATACACCTAACAATAAGGAAATGAAATTTCAGCATTTACATGAAAAACTTAATGTTTTGATAGAACAATTGGTGAGTTAATGAATAATGAATAATTAAATATCTCTGACAACATATTAATGGCCCATGACTTTGCCGTAGGCTACATTTCAGTCCTTAGATTGCAAATGATTTAGAGGTGCTGATCTAATATTATTAATTTCTTCAAACTTCTTAAGGAACAGATGTTCTTGGGAACTCTTGCTGTATCAAACATTCCACAGTAAAATTCACACTTGTAACTCATGATGTGCTTGACATTCCTGAGTTTTGAGGAAAGTCTGACTTAGCAAAGGGTTGAACAAAACTTTTAATCTTTAATAGAGGGAATCACTGGCACAGGGTGCCCAGAGCAGCTGTGGCTGTCCTGGATCCCTGGAAGTGTCCAAGGCCAGGCTGGGCAGGGCTTGGAGCAACCTGGGCTGGTGGAAGATGTCCCTGCCCATGGCAGGGGGTGGGACTCAGTGGGTTTTAGGGTCCCTTCCAGCCCAGAGCATTCTGAGATTCAATGACTCTAATATTAATTAGATAACAATCTTTTTGAAACAGTTTGTTCAAAACATACATGTATTACATCATTGTTTTACTGCTCTGCTGAAATTGTGATTTAAATTCTAATTTCAGCACTTGCAAGACATCATCTGACGGTGGCGTGTCCGCACCCATAAAATCCAAATAAACAAAATCCCAAACCATTCCTCTAAAGTACTAATTTTCTAAATTAATAGGTAAAGGTCACTGTCTTCTGAGGACATACTTTACATCTATTCACTAGTTCAGTTTCATATGGTTCAGCCCTGGGTTTCATCTAGAAGTTCTATTTTTAATTCTCCAGTTCTCTGTAACTGCAGTTCAGGTTGGGTCTTCCACCGTCAAGGACTAAGTGAAATGCTGGTTATTAAGTAGCTGCTCCATATTCTTATTTTGATCCGAATAATCCATACCAGTTTTCAAGGATGAACACATGAGGGAATAAAGGACATACCTAAGAATTAATTTCAGAAGTTATTATTATTTAGGAGTCTGCTAAAATGGTTGCCAAAATATTTGTTTAGGACAGTAGGTTTATGCAGAAAAAGAATGTATGTAATTCTCTGTCAAAACTTGTTAGTCAGCCTGATCCTCTAATTGCATAAATAAGAGGAGGAACAAAACAGCAGAGTATTTACATTCCAATGTGTACATATCTTAAATGATTACTTGATTTTCCGTGAGCATCCTGTCAAAATTAAAGCACAGCTGTTGCATGAAGAGAATTACAGACAAAAAAATATTTCCTTCAGTGGGAGCTGAAATCAGTCATTATTTGACAGAAAGAATTCATTGCCTCACTGATTTGTTCCCCTACAGTTAATAGCACCCTTCTAACTTAAATCATTTCCAAGCAATACATTTATGGATTGAATTCCAGTGAGTGCAAACTGAGCTGGTTCTTCCGAATTCAAAAATATTTAAGTTTATGCAAATAGAAAATCAGTTTGTGATTCATCAGTTCAGTTTACATATGCACGATGTGCCTTCTTTCATCCCTAATATCGAGTTCAAGCCTTTTATGTAATTTATAAGTTTTCAAAGGTGGCTGATCTTTGAAATCATTTTTCATTAGCATTCAGGTACAAGGAGGAGGCAGAGTGCATGTTCTCCGAGTGGTAATCCCCAGGTGCAAAGTGGGAAAAACTTTAAAGACCACAAAATCAAAGTTTCACGAACATATCCTGCCTCTTGTGTCTCTCACTACTATTTACAGCTATCCATACAGTCAGTGCACAGAGCTGAATAACAGATAAATGATACAGCCTGCCCTGGGGCGGGAAATAGAATATAAAAGAGAGAGTAACCTGTAATTTTGGTATCGTTGCTGCTGCAGTCAAACAGCCCTGCCTCACGCTTCACTCAGTGGGAAAAACAGCTGAAGTAAGAATAATCAGTCAGGAAATGCTAGAAGGAGGGGAAAAAATCCAATCCAGGATTCTGTTGGCTCAAGTCTTTGAGAAGAAATTGCACAGCTCATAAAGTTTCACAGGGAATCAATTAACAAATCAAGAGGCGAAGGAAATAAAATCCCCCAGAAAAAAAAAAAAAGGATCTTCTTGGCTTTTATTTCTTTTCAGGCCTTGTGTTATTTTTTAATAAAGATCTGCGATTCAGAATTTTATAGGGTTTCTGAGAGAGGAGAGCTAAGCCTTGGGAACAAATCACTAAAGTTATACAACTGTGATAATTTCCTCCTGCTCTCAGCAATCTCTGGGGAAAATCATAGAACAGCCAAAATAACCATCTCTCTCTTACTTCTATTCTTAGTTTCCACTGCTTTTTGGTCTTGCTTTCCACCAGATCCCTTTTAGTGCTCTATCTTTTGGCTAAGCATTTATTGGAATGCACTTTTGATATTATTGTAGAGTTAATCAAATATTTTTTTTAATTATGATTTTCATGGTGAACTCACCATTTGTTCAAAAGCCTGTTACAACCAATTGTTTTTCTTGCCTCTTTTTGTTAATAACTTCAGTAGGTTTTGATTAAGGATTTTGGGGAATAGGGAGGACAAAAAAAGTTGAGTATTTAGCTTGAGCTACAGTTCTGTGAAATCAAGGTGTCCTCTAAACACTCCAACAAGGAGAGAGGATTAGGCTCAATTTTAGCTGCAGAAGTGCATTTCACTTCCAGGTTGGTAAGTTTTGCTTAGGTAAAAAAGAAATTGGCTGAATGGTCATTGAAAACAGTTTTGATTTATATGAATAATAATGTCACACCTTAAAAAATGTTAGAATAATTTATGCATGGAATAACATTAGATCCATGGAAAGCAATACACCGAGTATTTGGAAAATGCAGGGTTTAGTTTTTTTCATTGGACATCTACTGAATGTAATTATTATTTCCCATTCTTGGAATGAGGTTTTTTCACAAACTGGAGTGTGAATTCACTACGTGCTCCTCCTGCAGGTTAAGTAAATTCTGATAGATTTGTGATGTTTACATTAAAATGATGGAGATCAAATCCATCCAGAAAACAGTGAACTCATCTACCACCTTATGCAACACTCAATTGAAATGTGAGCCTTGGCTGAGTCATGTTCTCTCTCATTTTCTAGCAGTAATTCTGTTATTTGAAATTACAGAAATCCCCAGGACAGAGTGGAAAGGGGATCTTTCTAACCTCCAAAGTCAGATTTTTTTTCCATTCTGCTGAAAATGGAATGTACTAAATACACAAAGCATGTAAATACACATCTTTAATTGCATAAAACTTATAAATACATAATGAAAATAAATTCCACTGTAATATATAAATAAAATGTAAATGCACTATATAAAGAAAATAGCTTTATGCATATATATAATCTTTTTATATATAAAATATCTAAACAAAAATTCTAAATATACATAATACTAAAAACAATCTGAAAATACCAGATGTAAGGAACATGTTCATGCGTGGTGGCTAGATGCATACTGTGTGTGAAAGACATATGGCAGAGAAATAAAAAAAGAGCTAACAGACTTCTTCACTTGGTAAAATGAAAATTTCTACCTCCTCTCACAGCCAATTCTTGGGATATATTTTTGCAATTATCTTTTTCCTTCTGAAGTCAAGCTTCTTCTATCCTGAAGCTCTAAGCCAGCACAGGGAATATAACTTGAAATAATGACAAGGGGTTAAAAATTCAGATTTTAATCTAATTTGTCATAATTATAACATTTATTAGAATGTAATGTAATGTATAAAGAATTATAATTTATGATTTAATAATTTTGGTTTTATTGAAGTAATGGATGGGATAATATCCTTCCTAGATATTGCCTTAGTGCAATAGACAATTATATATTCTTTTTAATATGCTGTTCTGTACCTCTAAAATATTAGAAAGGATGGAAAAGAGATGGCAGAGAAAATTGATCATGTAAATAAGGCAAGGACTTGAGGAAGGCAGAAAGAGGGAGGTGTAGACTTGAATTTGGTTTAAGTGCATATAATAATCAATTAAATGATCAGGGCGTGAGCGACCACCACGCACAGAGACACATCTGTGTGCTGCTACCATTCTGTGCAAAGATTTTGGGTTTAGACTGATGACATCACTTCTCTGTTTCAAAGCACAGCCTTTAAATTGAAGTCAGTGCCTTCTTTTGATTCGGGTGGGCTCCTGTGACTGACATCAGTGGCAGCATCTCCCTGATTTGTGCTGGAACCCCTCCATCGCAGGAGGCTTGGTTCCAGTGGCCTCCCACTGCTCATCCATTCATCAAAAGGCATGTGCACAACTTCAAATCCAAGGAAGCTTGCATTAGCAAATAATGGGAAAAAATCAATGAGATTTTAGGTAGATTAAAAGTCCCCTAATGACAAGTCCACGGAATGACATGCCTGGGTTAATCATTACTAATAAAAAAGAGCTGCATTTGTGTTACCAGTCTGTGGTAAGGTGATCTTATTAAGTAGTTAAAAACAAATGGTAACAATGGGTCCTTTTCCATTATTAGAGAATACATGTTTGCTTTTTCAAATGGATACTGGAAAAAATATTTAGTAAAAAATAATAAATGACATAATTGTTTAATCTATGCATTTGCCATTTTAAAAGTGTATACAAGGAGACTAAAATTTGTCTGCTGTTGTGGAATGAGTCTGAAATCTTCTGAACCTTTTTGAAAGCAAATATCTACAGTTGTTGAAATTTTCAGCTTCAGGAAGAGCTACATAAATGGAGATAAGGACTTACCCTCAAAATTCAAACATCTGCATGATGCAGGAAAGGATATTTGGTATGAAAACTGAAGCTCACACCTATCAGAGGCATATTGTCCTACCAAGCAGTTATATCCTCCTTGGCAGTGTCCTGTTCTGTGTTCAAAGAAGGCTATTCAGCCTTCTTGATAGCCCTGTCAAGATCACAATACCTGCAGGAAGTTAAAGAAAAATTATTGAGGAGACTACCTCAATAAAAACTGACAGGCTTGGAGTAACAACATCCTCCTTTGGAAATCTGTTCCAGTGTTTGACCTCACTCTTGGTGGTCTTTGTATAGTCCTCTTCAGCTGACACCATCCTGTGGTTCTGGGAGACAGATATCCCTGTCTGTGGTGGGGAGAGGTGGGGAAATTGGACTTTAAGGGGATCTTTAAAGGTCACTGCCAACTGAAAGCATTCTATTCTGCTTAGATTTGTCATGCCTGCCTCCGGAAAGGCAGATGGTCAGCCACGTCTCGTGGCTCAGCTCGGTCTTCTGGGAAAATTGGGACATTTTTCCATGCTACTCTCTTATGTTGCTTTATGCTCTGGAAATAAGAAGATCCATCTGAAATTTTATGTAAAGTCAGTGTTTCTCTCTGTTTATGGAGATGGAACAACATTTTCAGCTTTTCTTTCTTTCTTTCTTTCTTTCTTTCTTTCTTTCTTTCTTTCTTTCTTTCTTTCTTTCTTTCTTTCTTTCTTTCTTTCTTTCTTTCTTTCTTTCTTTCTTTCTTTCTTTCTTTCTTTCTTTCTTTTCTTTCTTTCTTTTCCTTCCTTCCTTCCTTCCTTCCTTCCTTCCTTCCATCCTTCCTTCCTTCCTTCCTTTCTTTCTTTCTTTTCTTTCTTTCTTTTCCTTCCTTCCTTCCTTCCTTCCTTCCTTCCTTCCTTCCTTCCATCCTTCCTTCCTTCCTTCCTTCCTTCCTTCCTTCCTTCCTTCCTTCCTTCCTTCCTTCCTTCCTTCCTTCCTTCCTTCCTTCCTTCCTTCTTCCCATTTTTCCCATCAATTCAGTGAAAACGAGCCTCAATGAGTGGTTTGAAAATCTCTCTCCACACTGACACCCAACCACTGAGC